>NC_056743.1:138434963-138659963 GCF_019279795.1 Protopterus annectens | reverse complement strand
CATTTTTCAGGTCACTGAATGTCCTTCCTATTGTGTTTCTTGGGCTGCTAGATAAAGCAGTGAGCAACCTTTACAACTAGCTCAAGTAGCATTAGGAGACTGATGCCTAAGGCAGCCTGAGTCAAAAGTTCAAGAACTCAAGAGTGCTACTACCAGCAAGAGTGCATGTTGCTGTGTGTGTGTGTGTGTGTGTGGGGGGGGGGGTGTTGCAACTTATTGCACTGAATGGGCCCAATAGCAATGACCTGAAATAAATTGATGCACCCATTATTTATGTATATGTTCATTCATGTGATCACAGTCAGACATGTGAGGTGCACACAGCCACGCAAGTGGCTGTTACTAGTAGGCACGTATATGTGGTTGTGGGTTTGTGTAGAAGGTTAAAATAAACATTTAATGGAAATCATTATTATTATTATTTCATTTTTATAAAATGAGATATCTAATATATTCACAGTCAATAAAATAGCTATAATTGCTGAGTGCAGGAAAAATAAGTTTGACTGACCTTGCTGCCATTTGTTCAAGTTAAGCAGTCATTATGCTGGCTTTGCAGGACTAACATGTATTTGAGTGACGCAAGAGGGAGTACTTCAGTGAGGGTACTTTTTGTATGAAACACAGTTGAAATACATTACTGTGGCCATTACATTATCACAATCAGGCATGTGAGATGCTGTTGATGGGAACAATCTGTGAATGAAAGAAAGTGTCTATCCCTTGCTGCCACTTGCTCAGGATAAATGGTGACTGATCTGACTATGCAGGAATAAAATGTATCTGTGTGAAATAAGCTGGAATATTTCAATATGGCTACTGTTTGTATGAGGCATAACTGAAATATGTTACTGTAGCTACTATTTTTATCACAGTTGAACATCTGAGGCATACACAGTCAACAGAGTGGCTATGACTTCTGAGAGAGTGTATATTCCATGGCAGTGCTCACTTAAAGGGGGATGTAGTGCTGTCTTAATGGGGTTACATCACTGATGGTAAAGGGTGAAACTCTTACATTACAAACTGCATTACAAACCCTGTGTGTTACCGGGCATGAATAGTGGGGTTAGGGTGGAAAAATTTAGCAAAAAAATCAATAACCACCACTAATATCTGCTTCACTGAAAACATGTCTTGGTCAATTCTTGCCCTAGTGTGCAGTGAACAAGTGGGTCAATTGACAGATTAGATAGCCTTCTAGTTGGCAAGCAGTGCCCCCCCCCAAAAAAAATACTACTGGCTTTACATTTTAACAAAGTCACTATACTTCTCCACTGAATATCCCTTACATAAACACGGCTGTGATATGAAACCACAAAAAGCAGAGGGCAAATTGAAACTAAGAAATGAAAACTAGATTTTAACTTTAGCTACCCAAATAGCATGTTAAGCATGTTTTATAAATTGGGATCCAGGGTGTTAAGAGTGTGAAAATGTGATTATGCGTAGCTTCACCCGAGTCCACTGACATTGAGAAATGACTTGTAAGGCACAAAATCCTGACATTTGTTTTTACTGTGCCCGTTTTATGGCAGTACACCATGGCAGGGAGTGTAATTCATATTCTAACCATACTGGGGAGCAATATTTGGCCACAAAGGATAAGTACCCATAGCTAAAGACCACCTCTCCAGAAAAAATGTTAACAATATGAATAGATTTATTATGATTCATTGCATATCATTATTACTGTATAAGCCAAAAGCTTTCTACAATGTTAAGGGTCAGTGAGGTGGTTTTCAGAAGTACTGAGCAAGCATATACATATAACTAACATTAACCAATTTTTATATTATGTCTAACTTGTTACAACTATTTGAAGTGCAGATGTTTTTGTTTTATTTCTGAAGATTGTATAATTATTGTTCTTAAAATGTTTTGTAATAATTTTGAGCCTTTTCTTCCTGGGCCTCCCCTGAAAATGGACTTCTACCCAGCTAGACTTTCCTGGTAATTAAATGTCAACAAATAAATACATACATACATGCGAATATTGTAACAGATTTCCAGTAAGTTGATTACATCCAATCCACGCCAATAAAAATGGGACTACTAACAATTCAATTCGCATACTACAACATCTTTACCATGTTTTTGAGGGAGCAGTGAATTAGGGCATGGCCTTAAAATAAGGTTTATTGGCAGAGAAGATAGCATTAACATATTATTAGCAGTACTTTTGTGCTGGTAAAACTAATATGTGTTGTATCTCAATTTGAAGAAATTTGTCATTTTGTTTTAACTAAGTAATTTAAAATGTTGCTGCATTACATCAGGTGAGGGAAATGCAGACCATTGAACTAAATGCAGTCTCCAAGGTCAGCCTGAGCCTACTCAAAATAAAAGGAAAACAAATTTGTTTTAACACTTGTCCCTTTTTCTCCAAATCAATCTTGGAGGCAATATATTTAGATATTAAAATGTCCTGGGTAGGCTGGAAAATTATTATATTTAAGCTTTTGTGTTATTTCTTTACAAAACATTTTTAGTTTAAAATGACAAACTTCTGATACTTATTTTATGATTTTTGTGTCCAAATATAGTGGAAATTTATATTCTAATAAGAACCACATTGTTCCACTCATTTATGTCATTTAAAAATTATGCACTTTTTTTTTAATTTTATAGCCTTGCTCTGTGTTTCAAATTATTTTAGCTAAAAAATGTTAATTTACCAGGCAAAAGTACTTCTTTTAAGGCGTGACCTTAAAGTACTGTCTAGTTAAGTGAAATGCTCAGTTACATGGTACGTAAATGGAGACTGTGGGAAACAAACCCAGAACTATACAATGAAGCACATACCCTTAATACACTGCACTAAATTTCCAAAAAAAATTATTATGGAGCTGTATGACCTCATGTAAATTTTGCTAAAAAACAAGAAAAATGTCAACATTATACCTTCAAAACATAAAGAATCTATATACTCTTGCTTATATCTACTATTTTGTTTCTGCATGAGCAGGCATTTTTTGTGACAACATCTGATCATATTAAAACTGGTCCTAAAGGATTATACTAAACACTGGACTTCTCATGTTATATTGTCAGTCACTATTAATTTGGATAACTGTTAAAGACAATCATTATGGGTTCTGACATTTGAAGTACACATATTTATGTGAGTAATTCTTAATCACTAACCTTACATACACCTCATTGTCATAACTGTTCTGTCACTATTTTAGTTCATTCATGAAATTATGACTTTGATAAGCACACATCTAGGTACTGTAACTGCCATGCAGATAAGAGAGGGAAACAAACAAGACTGAAAAACTATTAAATAAGGACTTCAGTATACTAGCCATAAAGGTGGTAGAAAGTATTAAGGTAGAGAACACACACACACACACACACACACACACACACACACACACACACACACACACACACACACACACACACACACACACACAGTCATTTCCAGACATCAGTGCAGTCTTAAAATTAATTACAATCTATGTACTTTCAAGGAAGCACATTTCTAAATGCATTTGAGTAAGTGAACAGAAGGGGAACAGTTACTGTAGCTTTCAATTACAATTCACCGCTTTCAATATGCAAATGCTGTGTCCACTGTGATTCAGCAGAACAAAGATGCCTTTCTGCAGTTTTGAATACTGTGGAAGATTATCTGTTGAGGTAATAGATTTTTTTTTTCTGTTTGGGGTATCATTAAAGTACAAGGATCTGTCTCAACCCGCCTGTTACCATAGAAACTTGTGTTTGCATTTCCTGCTCTCAGTTTTGTCAGTTAAATCTATCCTTTGCTGTGGACCCCCCCTGTAGGCTCTTCAGTTCTGTTCCATTAAAACTGTCTGTCACAGAAGATGGTTTGCAATGCACTTCAAGTTACAGCACCTTTTCCACATTCCGGGCAAGAGAAGGACTCAAACTGGGGAGCATGATTAACCACTTAATGTCTTGTCAAAAACTAATAGGATTAAACCTTTTCCCTTTCATTCTATTTGCTGTCTTCCTTGTGACTTCTAAAAGCATGTGACTCACTTACCTTTCCTTTGCTTCTAGGTTCTTCTCAGAAATTCTCCATCTCCAGCCAACTGCCAACATTCTAGATTTAATGGAAGCTGCAACACAGGCTTAACATTTAAAATAAATTGTGTGAAATTTTGTGACTGTGTGCTTGTGAGGGAGAGGTATATACTATTGGGATTTCTTGAATCTATGTTGAAAATGAGAACATCTCAACAGTTTCACACTATGAATATTCAACTACAGTCCTGATTTGAGTTACTGTTTGCAACAAGGATAGGAATGGGTGGAGATGAAAAGGATACAGGAGGTGTGCCAACCCACCAGTTTCAGGAAGAAGGCACCATAGCAGTAGTATGTTTCCTAACAGATAATGATGGGGAGTAGCATAGCAGGTTTGCACTACTTTTCTACACGCAGACGTTCAGAGATATCCAGATGACAGCGCTGTGTAAGTGTATAAACACACACACACACACACACGATATCATAACATTTCACTACACATTAAATGGGTTCCAAGAATCCACTATCTTGTTAATCACTACAGAGAGAGAGAGAAAAACACTTTCTCTGTGGCCATGAGTAACAACACAAAGTCTGAACACCAGCTAAAATGTAACATGTTGTAAACGGGAACCCAGACTTTGTTCCTAGGCAGTGAATGATGAGCTCTGAAGTGGTGTGGACATCTGGGGTGATGGCCTGAAAATGAAGGCACCAAGACAACTGCAGACAAGCCACAAAGATACAAGATTCACAGTCAAGAATGCTTACAAAATAAAAATGTACGTAAAAAGAAAGTATTTTATTTTGCTCGATACACATCTTGGCTCTTTTGTTAAAGTTATGTACTGTCCATTACTCAACCACAATGCGAGCATGCAGCTGAATGGGGCCAAGAGCTCATTAATGATGCACACCGTAGAGGTCACCAATTCCACTGGTGCTGCAAAATCTCTCCTACCTGCGCACTGTCTGTTGAAATTCAGCCTACAAATAACATACATCACAATATCATTCTGTTCTACATTTGCTACATGTTAATTCTCCAATCTCTCAGTGGAAAACACAGACAGTCCAAGGAAGAAGAATGATTCAATGCTCACCAATCTTTCTCCACAGTCTGTTTATGATGCCTTCTCTAGCATATCCTTCATTAATAAACAGTTGTCTTAACTGGACAAGAGATACATAACCCATTCAATGTAGTAGCTGCTAGCCAGACACTTCTCTTACAACACAAAATATCCATAAAAAGTATGAACTGCAAGATAAAATTAAGCTAGAATAATTTCTGCCTGGTAACAGTAAAATAAGCCATTAAATCAAGCCCAGAATTTGAGAAGTTGACTGATTTGTGGCTGCTAAGATAGCCATTAATCTTCCACATCTATGACCGCCTTTTCTTTCCACTATGTGACAATTCTGGCTCTTTGACAATCATAAGTCAATCAACTACCTAGATCTTAACACTTCCAGAATGCAGGATTATGCAACAATGGAGAGACAGAATGTAAACAATTTCCCACGCTGGATGACATTAAGGTCATGACAACAGCTGTTCTGCTGGTCCAAAAATGACAGGCAAG
This sequence comes from Protopterus annectens, assembly GCF_019279795.1. Classification (NCBI taxonomy): domain Eukaryota; kingdom Metazoa; phylum Chordata; order Ceratodontiformes; family Protopteridae; genus Protopterus; species Protopterus annectens. Next base: position 138,654,372 of record NC_056743.1, on the reverse strand, counting down.
CTTCAGACAGACACATACCACACCCCTTCTCCCATTAAAAAAAAAAACACTTGTTATCCATCAGCCATGACAAATCAATTCAATGGTGTGGACACTTTGCAGAATCAGTCAGCACACTTAAGATGCTTTCTCTTTCCACCCGGGAATCTCAGCAGCCATGAGTTAAGCTTTCACTCACCCAAATAGCTCACAGGCAGTCACTTGCTGCCAAGTCTGTGAACTTGCAGGCCACATTGGCTTAGATAGAAACGACAACATTAGTTAACTCACCTTCTTACATTAATTCTTCCTTTTCTTTTATTTTTAATTGTGTTGTCTACGGTCTGCCTTCCTTTCTTGCCCACTACTATCAGAGCTAACGGTTCCACTCCTATGCCATCTTTACTTCCAAAAATCTTAATATCACACCTTATCTCCACATAAATCAAGTGTACCTTCAAAAGGCAACATTAAAACAGTAAGGGGTAACTGCACATTTGCAGATGTTTTTTTACTTGCAGCCTTTCATCTTATGAGATAATGTGATGGGAACTCTGCCCACAATATTATAAAACTGCAAACTATGATTAAGGAGATCTGTTATTTTGTGTAAGTCTCTGTTCTACACATAGGCACACCACTGTCTGACGTACCAAAAGCTGCGGTGACTGCCATTTACAACTAGGGCTACCACACTACTAGAGTTACATACCTTCAAACTACTGCGTGATCAAACAGTAAGCAAAAAGGCATTCTGTAAAATCTTCCCTGCAAGCTGGAAGCAACTCCTGCAAGAGAATAGAAATAAATTATTCTAGGCATTGCTAAAACATGTAAAACACGTATCACCTACAAGAGCCACAGCTAGCTGTCATGGTGCCTTATGCAGCTCCCCACTATAGAGCCTCCCCTCCTCCACTCAAGATGAGTAGAAAAAATAATTCTCCTCCAAGTAGAGAAGCAAAATGGATAGCAACAAAAACAAAAAAAGGTCTTCCTGTGACAAGTTAAGCAGCAAAAAAAAAATGTTTTTTCGTTTGAGAATAACTGTAGCATGCCACTTGGTACGAATCTAAAAATCAGCTTGCTATATTCATTCTGAATCCCACACACAGAGCACTGAAGTCATAGTGCTTCAGCACTGACTCAAATGTGATAGCGGGATTTAGAAAATGAATGAGGCTACTGCACTACTACCAATTAGCATCTTGCACCCAGAGCACTGCCCCCTTCTCCCCAGCCTAGTTATGCTTTTGCAACCTATGAGTGTAAATGTTTCAGAGACAACAGCTATTGTCAGCATTTTATTCCTAGAGAATCACACTCTTCCAATGTTTCTTGAAGAACTGTGGTTTGAACTAGCTGAACTCTTGTGATATGGAATGCATCCTAGCCTCACTGTATTGTGTTAGTCCTTCCTGTGAACAGCTGTTCCTGTAATCTTCCTTGAAACTATACTCTGCAGTTATTTGTGTAACCATCAGTGTACTTTAACTAAACATTTCATGATACTTCTTACTCCACTAACCCATCTACCCACAATGTAAAAAAAAAAAAAAGATACATTTTTATAACATGTAATGGATACAACATCCCTTCATGGAAGCTTTAAACTCTATTTCATGGGAACGTTTGATTCAGAGGGGGTTGTTAATACCCTGCATGCTGTACACGCAACTCCTTCAAAGATCATAGGTGCTGCTGGGAGCTCACTCAAGTCAGATCCTGCATCACAGCTCAAACTAATAATTTCCTTAGTTACAACCATTTACTCCTCCAATGTTTTAGGAAAAGTACTCTGCACAGAATTTTTGAAAATCAGCCAGCTCTTTACAATCTCAAAAACCTGTTCCCAATTCTCTCTCTACTATCACACCTCCAGCATTTGAGGAAAAAGTTTCTTTGAAGTCTGCTTGGGATATAAAAACACCTACAGATACCCTCACATCTTTTCTTTTCTTTGGAAATTGCTTTTCCATTCTGTTTTTCCAATTTTTTCTAACATTCTCTAATTGATTATTATAGTTATCATGCAATAAATTGCCACTATCAATACATATTCACTTCAGATACCTGCAGTATCACAAAATCCCACAATCATTTACAGTAAAGCCAGTTAACATTTCTATGTATCAGCATAAAGTTATCCTGCTTAAGTGGTCTGCACCACAGCAATTGTTCTTTTACTTTTTATACAACTTTTGCAAAGCTAAACCATGCACTATTACATACCTCTCAACCTCTTAGTTCAAGAAATTAGGACAAAGCGTAATATATATTGGAGGTTCAAAGGCCCAAAAATCAGGACAAATTTTATATATTGCTCTTATAAAACCTAGGAAGTTGCTAAAATAACAGGAGTTGTGTTGGCATGTATTTTCAGGAGGATATGAAGTCTAACACTCAAATGTATGTCATTATTTAATGAATTCAATCCTCAGTTATTTATCAGAAGACCACACATTTTTAGGAGGAACAGACCAAAAATATGAGGCAAAAATCTGGACATACTGTTTAAATCTGGACAGTTGAGAGGTATGTGTGCAGATCAATTCAAAAGACACAGGTAAGTCACCACTCTGTTGTTGTTGTATCTTTTCAGCTTTTCCCGGTTAGGGGTTGCCACAGCGGAACTCCGGTCCGCTAATGATTGGTAGTTGATTTTTATGTGCCGAGTTACCAGCCTTGACGCACAACCTTCAACGAAGGTATGCCCATTCACGCATGTCTCCAGGCAGAAGACACTATAGCTGAGAATCGAACCGGGCAGCGTCTTACTGTGAGGCGGCAACGCTACCGCAGCACTCTGTAAAGGCACATATTCCTTAAATAAATATGCAGCTGCCCAACAGAATTGTATGGAGACACACAATGCTTTTAATTTACTGATGCTATAATCAAAGAAAATAAAATCAAACAAATACATTTTACAACAATTGTTAGAATTAAAATAAAGTATCGTAGCCTGCCAATAAAACGGACTGACAAGTAATAAAACAATTTATTAAAATCGAGAAAAAATGTACCATGAACAAGGAAAATAATCAGCTTTATTGCAGACCAAACGCTGGTTTATTAAACAGTTCAAACACATATTGTTCTGTGGTACCTTTTTTTTCTCGATTTTTGGAGTTATTGTGTTTTAGTACCAGTTCCAGTATTGTTTTTGGTTATTAGTAATTCATTAAACAAATATTAAACAAATATAAGTATTTAATTAAAGATATAATTGCTAGAATTGCAATATAAAGAAATAAGTTCTGAACAGTGACTGATTGATCCATATCTAGTAATGCATAGTCCATATCCAGTAATACCTATTAATTTAAACTTCACATCTGTGGCAAACCGAGACAGTATGATAAATCCAGAAGTACTTACAGCCCTACATGGTATTGCCCAAGTTAGGAAATGAATATAAAGAATGCTGCATTCTGACATTTCACAATCAGAGAATTTCCTAGGTGGGTATACTACTAAAATAGTTTAGTTAGTACTAATATTGATAATATATGTAGACAGCAAACAAAACTGGGACATTTCACAGAGTAAAATAACTGGACACTGACAGAGATACCTTACTAAGGGCTACGAGGCCTAATCAACATGTCTTACATGGACAGCCCAGTCCCTATACTCAGTATCCTACAGACTACTAAAAGGCAACATGTTACTGGCATACAAGGCATCCTCTGAACCATTACTGATGGATTTACTACACGAATAGTTAAATGGGATCAGAAATCCTCAATCTAGGGATCTAAACCTCTTCTGCAACATCAACAGAATAGTTTGGATGGATATTTGCATCTTACAGAGGATACCGTTGCTCTGGAACAGACTTCCCATCCACATAAAATAAAGTTCATCCCTATCTACATTCAAACACAACTTAAGATATATGCATGGGAAACAGAAAAATTACACGAGAACTGTCCTTTGAACTACTAATGGGCAGATACAACTCCTAAATGCTTTATCCTATGCATCGGTCTCTTCAAATTATTTATATGATATCATCTCATTTATTCTCATTAGGGGTAATATATACTTATTGACCATGGGATGAGTAAGGCCAGTCTAGAACCAAACAGGATAGTTTATTTTGAGCATAGAAATGGAAATTAGGTTTAAAATGGCCCACAAGGGCTAGCACTTACCTATGAGTCTATAAAATACTTCAATTGCTGAATTAAGGCAACATTGTGCTTCTTGAGTGGGTCAATTCCTCAGGTATGCATGGAGTCACAGACATCTTAAGCTGAACAGTAACCACTCTATAGCCTCCCAGCTTCTTGAGTGGGTCAATTCTTCAGGCATGCATGGTGTCACAGACATCTTAAGCTGAACAATAACCACTCTACAGCCTCCTAGCACCAAAATGCATTTTTAACACAAATACATTTGTTCAGAATACCTGGATTTCCCTTTATCTCTAATGAATGTCATGACTGCAAATTATATGAATTATACATGCTTAGGACAAATGAAAGATGCAAGTGAAAATAACCAGCTTTTGACAAATTACTTTCAGTATTTAGGGATACTAAAACATTAAGCTTGGTTCAGTCAAACTGTAACAGCTATTACCTGTACTCCTGGTACTTCCAGTGCACTGAGCAGAGTAAGTAGAGTAACCAAAAATTCATGTCCACTTTAACAAAGCTAGACAGCTCACCATGACTCACTATCTAGAATCTGAGCATTTTCTACATCCATTTCATCTACTGTTGTTTAGCTTGGATGGAACAAGTAAGACATTTATCATTCACGGTTATGAAAAATAACTCGCTTTACAACTCTGCTGCACGTCAGGCTGCCATTTCTGGCAAAATCTTTCATGATAGTCTTACTGACTGCAAGAAAAGAGCTGTATTTTGAGCTTACTTTCTGAAAAATATAGATTGAAACAGCTGGATGAGATTTAGATAGTAAAAAAAAAAGATAAACAACCATAACTTCCTCTGCTAAACGAGGCTTAGAAATGCTGAAACCGGCCTCAATATGGTAACTGACTTCAGTCTGCCCATTAAGGAGCAAGGAAAAACAGCAAAGCACCTCTCAGTTAGTCATCTGATATTCTCACTAAAGAGATTACAAGTTTACATCAGGCTGGGGTGTATGCCTCTGTGACAAGCTTGGTAAATGGTGCTATGTTAAATTTTAACAAAAACTTAATGGAAATGCAAAAACATTTTGCAGGTATTGCTGAGCTACAAAGGCCAGGAATGGAATGCAAAACTGTAGGCACGTGGGATGAAACTTGAGTACAAATAAGACAATTGTAATGGCAGCAAATGGGGGAAATCAGAAGATGATGAACATTCTTCACCATTCTTGACTGGGTCTTAGTTAACAAAGTCCCTCACACCTACCTAGCAGGCTGCTTACCTGACTCCCTCAGTGACCATTCCCCAACCTTCCTACTAAAAAATCACATTAATGATTGCAAACCCATTACCCACAGACTTATTTGCAACAAAGCTAATTTTAACCCCAACTCCTTCACCTCCTCCATCCAGAATGTAAACTGGTCACCTCTAAAGTACCTCAACCTAGACAAAGCAGTCCATTTCTTTAACAGTGACTTCCTCAATATCCTTAACTTCCATGCTCCCTTGAGAAACACCAGAATCAGAACTAACAGCTCCCCCTGGCTACAAAAAAACACCAGGGGCCTTATGAAAACCAGGGATAAAACATGGGCACACTGGCACATAACTAAAACCCCTCAGATAGGGAACTCTTCCTTGAACTATGTAACAAGGTCAAAAAGCAAGTAAAAGCAGACAAAGCCCTTTTCTATCAGACATCTCTAAACTCCTCCCAAAACAACCTCAAGCAATTCTGGTCTACAATTAACCCTAAAATCTGCCTAGGAAAAGTAAGTACCCCCTACCAACCACCCCTCTCTCCACAAGTAGCATTGCTGATTCCTTCAACAAACACTTCACATAATCCGTTCTATCTCTAATGAAAAAACACTTTCCTACATTAATTCCCCCCTCACCCAAGCCAAAACTACTCCTCCCTACCCTATTTCTCTCCACAGTACCCACCTCCTAAATAAATAGACTCCTGACAAAACTCAAACCCACAAAACTAGCAGCCGACCACCTGCCTGCTGAATACCTAAAGATAGCAGCTGATGTCCTAGCTTATCCTATTTCCATATTAATCAGCCATTCCATATCTGAATCCCATGTACTCATGCTATGAAAAATATCACATATCATTCCCCTCCACAAAGGTGGCCCCTCTACTGACCTCTCCAACTACCGCCCCATTGCCATCCTTTCCCCTCACTCCAAGGTACTCAAAAAATGCATCAACTCACAGGTCTCCAAATTCCTCCTTAACAATAACCTCTCCTCTCCAGTACCCAGCATGGTTTTAGGCCACACCACAGCACTACAACTGCTCCGCTCTCCTTCAACACTATCCCCCATCACAAAAACAATGGTCTCCTCTCCTCTATTTCTGGATCTATCCAAAGCCTTTGACATTGTGTCACACAATCTGCTACTCTCTGCTCTGTCTGACCTCTCTTTCTCCACACCAGCCACAAACTGGTTCCACAGCTATCTACAAGGCCGCCAGCAATCAGTCATCTGGGACAACAATCTATCTGCTCATCTCCCTTTTGCTCTCAGGATTCCCCATCCTTGGCCCCCTACTTTTCTCCCTTTTCACCAATAATCTGCACACTGCCAACAAACATGCCTCCCTCATACAGTATGCAGATGATTCCACCCTCATCTGCTCAGCCCCAACTCTAACAGAACTCCAACAGATCACACAAGAATCTTTCTCTTCAGTTGGAAGCTGGCTATGTAATGCCCAGCTTCTGCTCAATCCAAATAAAACCAAACTCATCTTCCAATCCTCCAAATCTGCCCCAAACATCCCACACTTCACTATTCAAGCCAAGGATAATACCTCCATTTCTCCAACAGTTCACACAAACTACTCGGCATACAGATTGACAATAATCTCAAATGTGACACCTACATATCATTAACAATAAAAAAGTTCACAAAAAACTGGGTGCCTTATAGGTTTGCCAATACCTCACCAAATCAGCAAGAATCTCTATCACCAATTTCCAACTAATATCCACCCTACTCTACACATCACCAATACTTACAAATCTTAGACAGTCAGACCTACACCAACTAGAAGCATGCTACAATAAAATCGCAAAATTTGCCACTGGTGCCTTTTACTGCAGCCACCACTGTCTCCCTTAGAAACCTTGACTGGCTTGAACTCCCACAACTCCTACACCAAACTCAACTCACCTTTGCTCATAAACTAGTAAACCACCCTCTCCAAATCCCATTGCTCCATACAATTCTCCAACCCTACCACTCTTCCAGACCACTATGCTCCTGCAACAAAAATCTCCTCCAGGTCACCAAAGCCAAACACTTAGCAGGCAAAGCACTATTTTCCTGTGCTATATCCAGGCTTTAGAACAACCTTCCCACTACCATAAGTACCCTTTCATCCTGCAGTCTTTTCAAGACTGCACCTAAATCTCACCTAAGTTCTCACTGGCTTTGTCCTTGTCCTAACCCCATCTAATTAACCCCTCCTTCAACCCTTCTGTCCTTTCCCAGATTTAGATAGAGTATCCCCTCTATCACTATAAAACTGAACTGAAGATTATTCACTGCTTGTTAATCCTTCCAGGATTTAGTTTATTCATTTAGTCTCTTACCACTGTTCTTAAAATTTGTAGCACTGTGTTTTACTTCTTATTTGTCAATGTTAATTAGAGCTAACTACTCAATTGTACATAATTTGCTCCTGTATTTCTCCATGTTATGATCACCTCTACTGTATTCATACCTTGATTGCTATTGTTTACCATCTACCATGTCTTTCTGTGGAGCTTTTTTTCCCGGGCCTCCGCTGAAAAAGGACCTGTGTCCAGTTGGAATTTCCTGGTAAACAAATGTAAATAAATAATAAAATAAATTAAGGTAGAAGAGGAAATAGTGGAAGAGATTAACAGCTTTGAGTATCTTGGTGGGGCGGTTGAGGAGAAGGGAAATTTGAATGAAGAGGCCAAATCTAGAATCAGAGGGGCTGCAGCCGACTGTCACAGAGTGTCAGGTGTAGTCTATGACAGAAGAACGCCAAAGAAGCTGAAAAGTAAGGTGTACAAAACAGTGGTGTGACCAGTACAACTGTATGGTACAGAACCCTGGGCAGTAAAGGCATAGCAGTCACGGAAGCTAGAGGTGATGGAGATGAAGTGCCTGAGATGGTTAGTAGGATGAATACTGAGGGACAGATGAAGAAACAATGACATCAGAGTAGCTCCAATTGCAGAGAATGTCAAGGAATACAGATTGGTTTGGGCACATGTGCAAAAAAGCAGAAGATAATCTGGTGAAGAAGATTTGGAACAGACAGGAAGAGATAGACGGATTGTGTGACAGAAGACCTGTGACAGTCAGGCATGACAGTCAAAGAACGTACGAGAGATGGCGACAATTGACACAACACCCCAACCCCATGCAGGAAATGGGAAAAAGGGGATTGATGCCGTTGATTATAATAATGACAAAGGTCAGCTACAACTGCAGCATGTCACCAGGGTTTGTGTATCAAGTGCATAAAAATTATGTTTGACTGGCATCCACAGAGTACAGGGGTCAATACTGCTGCTTGTCTTGTGGTTCAGCACTTCATACATACCGTATCCAAAATGAACCAAAACACAGTGAGTGGGTGGGTGACTAACTCCAGCGATCAAAAACTTTTGTCACAATGACATAGGCAGCAGAAAGTATACAGGGTTGTTTCCAAACTTAGAGCGCCTGTAACAAGAAAAATAACCATTGACTCTCTAGAGGTACTAAAAGATATTTTGGATAAGTTCTGAAAATTAGGGTAAAAACAGAAGAAGAGAAGAAGATGAAAATTTTCAGGGCGGAAGATTTCACCAAGCCCCCATATTCCGCAAAAGAAGATAAGAAATGTAAGGAGAGCACCCCATATTCATAAGGAAGCACATGAATCATTGGTTAGTAAGCAAATCGTAGTAGGTGCTAATGACAAGTATTCTCTGAATGTTGTGGAAGGTAATGTGAACAAAGTATTTAGTTTAAAAAAGAAGACAATGAGTGGAGTGGGAGAACCCCTCCCTCATAGGAAATTGGATGAACCACTGGCTAGTCAGCATTCTGTGGTTACGAATGTATGTGTGTGTGATATTGATCCTTCCAACGTTACGTCTGGAAATGTGAATAAAGTATTCATTCACACCTTTAGGGGATTCAAAGTTTACAACTTCACCGATGTATACATTTCTCAAGACTTTTTTAGTTTGTTCAGTAAAGGAATGAAGTTCATTCCATCGGTCAAGTTCAATTTATTTGACACTATTAAAGAAGTGAAGTTGTATTGTCGTAGGTTGCAATTAGCACTACAGTTTAAAGATACCCCTAGGGAAGGTCAATCCAAGACATTGGTAAGGAAAAGTGCCTATATTACGGTATTTAATGCACAAATTAGTGATTATGAACGTTTGGTTTGTAAAGACATATATCATTTGTATGAAAATATTCGGAGAGACCCTTGTTATATTTCACTTTTTTGGGACAATTTAACTAAGGGAGAGAGAGAGTGCTTGGACCAGATAGTAAACAACAGTGAAATTAGAATTATGAAACCGGATAAAGGGGGTGGTTTGGTGGTATATGATTCAAATGTATATTGTAAAGCTATCCAGGATATTCTATTTAATTCTGGCAATTATGAAGAAGTATCACTAAACCAGATTAATATTGGCTATCATAGAATAGATTTAGCAATAGAAGAATATCTTTTGGATAGCCGTATTACCAATGAAGAGTATGGGTTTATTAGAACTGAATACCCTGTCATAGCTAGAATAGTAGGGATACCTAAAATCCACAAGAATGTCGAACACCCCCCCCCTTTAGACCCATCATTTCCGGCTCTAAGTCTAAAACTTTCAATTTAGGAGTTGCAATTGACCACTGGTGTAAACATATTTACAGTAAAGTCCCACACTTAACCAAGGACTCTTGGGATTTTTTAAGCAAACTAAAATGTGACATATGGACTCCAGATTTAATATTCCTCATGATTGATGTTCGGGACTTGTTTTCGTGTATTCCTTATACAACAGGTCTCGAATATTTTGAAAACAGTTTGAGAAAATATTCTGATCTTACGTGGGACAAAACATGTCTAATTTTGGACATGATGGGACTTGTACTCTCACATAATTATATCCAGTTTCAAGGGGAATATTTTAAACAAATTCGAGGAGTAGCGATGGGGGCCATCTTGTGCCCCCATTTTTGCAAATCTTGTTATGCTGGAGTGGGAAGAAGTACATGTTAAACCGAGTGAATTTTACAAACACATTGCCCTATATACACGTTTTTTGGACGACTTATTTATCATTTGGAAGGGACCTGAAGATGAAATACCCAATTTTATAGCATATATTAACAGCACCACCAACTTTTTGAGATTTACATATAAAATGGAGAAGGTGGGTATACCATATTTGGACACATTTATAAGTAATACTAATGATGGTTTTCAGTCAAAAATTTTCAGGAAATCTACCTTTTCCAATGATTACTTGCAGATTGGTAGTTGTCATCCCCCCACATCTTTCGTAATGTTCTCAAGGGTCAGTGCATTCGAGTAGCAAGAATGTGTTCTACTAGACAGGACATGGAAGACCAAATAAGCATTGTTTCTGATATGTTTTTGGCCAGAGGATATCCTGTGGAGATGGTTAGGGATGTGTCTCAATATGTTATTAGATCATGGGGAGTTAAATATGTTCCACTTTTAGAAGGCACATTTGTAGGTAAGAATGTCCAAAATCTAGTAGCTGGTGATCGTATGAATGTGTGTGTTATTATGTTTAACCCATATTCCAACTTGATTAAGGAGGTTTTGAACAGGCACTGGGATTTATTTTCTAGTTCTGAGGACATTGTTTCAGTTTTGGGTACCCATCCTCTCAGTGTGTTCAAAACTTCTGCTAATATTAAAAGGATTGTGGAGGGGGGTAAGAAAAAGGACTTAGGGAAAAACAAAAATAGAAACACACATGAGCACACCAAAAAATGTGGTAGATGTAGGTATTGCCCATATATAAATGAGAGAGAGATTATTAAGTTGGGTAACAAGAATAGAACTATATGTCATAGTAAAAAAGGCAATTGCAACTCTATGCGTGTGGTCTATTTGGCTATCTGTTCTTCCTGTCAAGCGTATTATATAGGTAAGACAGAAAGGAAGCTAAAGACCCGCATATATGAACACCTTTATAAAATTAAGTAAACTGATATGAACAACGCTTTAAGTAAGCACATTAGTGAAAAAGGCTCTCACCATGGTTTTACATTTACTATTATTGACCAAATAGGTATAAGTGAATTTGGGGGCAATTGGAAGGTAGGATTGTCCTGTTTAGAAACAAAATGGCAGATTTTGTGTGATGCCACTTCATGGCCAGGCCTAAACGAAAGCATCAGCATTAAACCTTTTTTATTATTAGATCGAGGCTGAAATATGGTAGATTTCAACTTCATTATTGTTTTACTATTGTTTATGCTTGACATACTGTATTAGTGTTTATTATTCACACATATTAGAATATTTGTTGTTTACAACTTTGCCCTTTATTATAACATTTTATGGCCAGTAGTTTTATAAGTGTAAATTACTGAGTTTAAATTTACAATTTTTTAAGTAATAGGTATAATATATTATATATTGTGTAGATATTATATTTGTATTATTAGTGACTTTTATTAAATGTATGATTCAGAATTTTGGCGCCAAAACAGCTATAAATATGGAGGTGTAATCTGCTTTAACAGGTTCTGAAGAAGTCTGCCTTAGTGTAGATGAAAGCGCTAAACCTGTGTTTTGTGTAACCTGTGTTTTGTGTCATTAAATCGGAGTTATCTGACTGGTGCCTGACAAAGATTTATTCTTTATTCATTCATTATTCATTGGTATTCGACTGAAGGGTGATTTTTGGACACTTCAGTACATTTTGTGCAGAGTTCCTGGCGTTTGTCTGTTCGAGCTACAGGGGTCCGGTCTGCTTGCTGTGTTACTGGTTGTTTTTCATATTCACTTTTCTGAAGTTCTGAAAATTAGTTTAAAGCAGAGGAATGTGGAAATCAAGAAAAAAAGGCAAACAGAAATATTTATGGAAGACTTAGATATGCCAAGGTTGGAGGAAGATGAGGCTCAACAATTAAGACTGGAGAAGATGAGACAAAAACAGTGTAAAATTAATCCACAGGAAAGTCTCCAATAGACAGTATTCCTGTGGAAGTTAGCTAGGAGGGAAGGAGGTGATAAAGATCTGGAAGGTTTTGTTTACCTGTATTTTAAAAGGAAGGGAAGCACCAACATCCTGTAAAAAGCTGAGATGGCTGTAATATCTAAAGACAGTAAAGACCCATCTGACCTAGCTTCACATAGGTCCATTTAAATTTTAAATCATGTCTGTAAAGAGTTTATGTTTATAATAGCTAAAAAAATGACAAAGGTGTTGCAGAAACTGATAGAGATGGATTAATGCAATTTTTGTGGAGGGGAGGCAAATATTTCACAACATTAATAGAAGAATGATGATCCAAAGGGAAGCAGAATATAAGAAAATAGAGATATTACTGGTGGGTCTTCGTGGAGAGAAAGCATTCCAAGCTAGGATTTTATGAGTAGGGCAATAGATAATAATAAGGTTAATTAGGAGGATGTATGAGGGAATGGAGGGAAAAATTAAAGTGGGAGGATTCCTCTCTGATAACCTGTGTCTGAACAGAGGAACCAGGCCGGGGTGCCCTCTTTCCCCTTTATCTGCTTTATATTTAGAGGCAGTGACAAAGAAAATAAGGGATTCAGCAATTCAAGGATATAACTGTTATGGTAATAAAGAAAAGTTGTGAGATGATATTTTGTAACTGATAAAACTAGAAAAGGACGTGTCAGTGTCGTGTACCATTCTGAGACAGTTTCAAGTCTTTTTGGGATATAAAATTAATGAAGACAAAACAAATGCTATGGCTGTAAGCTATGTACCCACACACGAACTGGTACAGCAATACCCACATTTATGGGGACAAGATAAAATGAAACATTTTGGCGTGTGGGTTAAAAAGGATTCTGTTATGGCAGCTAAGGATATGTGGGAAGAGACTTAAACGACAATACAAAACCTGAGAAACTGGAAGCTCTTGTTTTTGAATATGGATAGCAAGATACAAGCAGTGAAACGTTTTTAGTCCCTTTAGTTTTAGTTACAGGTCAGGCATATTTTTATCAACTAGAGAAGCTGTGGATAATAATTAATAAAGAGTTGAATGATTTTATTTGTGAGGGGGAAGAGGGCAAAGGTCAAGTGGCATAAGTTGATCCTTCCAACAGAACTAGGTGGGTTAGGATTACCTGATTTGAAGGGATATTTTGCAGCTACAGCTAAGGCTCACTTACATAACACAAGCAGAAAGCTATAATTCAAAGTGGAAAGGGATCATGATGAAGCAGGGGGAAATTAAAGAAATAAGGAGAGAGTGGGATTTTGGATGTGGACCCTTAAGGAGAACAGCAGCAGCTGTACAGAATATTATATTCACGAAGTATGAGAAACTGGTCTAAGAATTAAGCCAATACAAGAATGGAGAAAGCAGATTCTGACTGCAATTACGGGTACAGAGAATAGGCAAGATGGAGTTGGAATTTACTGGAGAAAACTGGCAGGGGAACCAAGGTATTGGGAGCAAATAACTAGAGTGGGAAGGATAATGGAATGGGAAGTTGGGAGCAAATAACTAGATGGGGAAGAGGCCAAGAAGACATTTGGACTGCAAGCTAGAGACTGCCTTCCATGTCAGGGACTCCTATCAACATATAGGCAAAGATAAAGGGATAGGGGACTCCTAAGTGAAAGACCTGCACTGGTAGTGTTTTTAATTGAATCTAGAACAGAACCTGCTGTTAAAAAGTAATAGTTAGTAGGACATATAAAATATGCATGATAATGATCAATAAGAGGGGTTTAGGAAAGATTAGGAAGAGAGACTGGGTAAGCAATTCACAAAGAAGCAATGGAAGGATATATGTACGGTTCCCAAATATGCAATAAAGTTTAGAAGATTTAGGATTTTAGCTTGGAAGTGTTTGCATGGGTATTTTTATACCCAAAGCAGTCTCCGGAGATTTTTTCTTCATGGAGTGCAGCAGTTTGCATTGTCGAATCACAAGAAGAGGTACTCCAGTTCTATTCTCAGCTGGGGCACCTTCTGTGCAGAGTCTGCATGTCCTCCCTGCATTAGTGTGGGTTTCCTCCGGGTAATCTGGTTTCCTCCCACATTCCAAAGACATGCGTCTGAAGCATTTCTCCCTGGGCCTCCGCTGAAAATTGTCTCATTCCAAGTCAAGCTTTCCCAGTAAAATGTTAAACAAATAACTAAATAAATATGATGGAGGTGTGATGGGGAAGAAAAATGTAACTGGGAACTTATGTTTTGGGGTAATAATGAGCTGGCAAACTTTAAAAATTCCTACTAGCATAAAACAGCATGCACACTATAGAGTAATATGTTATAAGGGAACCTAGCAATATACCCACAAATTCACAACAAAATATGATATTGCAAACATTAATGTATGTGTTGTCTTTATATTGTTTAAACTTGTTTGAGAAAGCATCTATGTATATAGTGTAAATAGGTTTGTTATATGACCTTCATGTTCCTATACTGACTACAATGTATAACTTTCTCTTATGGTCATGTTGTAAATATGGAAATGTTTGTGTCTTTTGTAAATGCAAAATGAAAATAAAAATTATTGAAAAAAAAATTCTCTACAGAGTAGTACTCTGTCAGAAATATTGGGTGAGCAAATGGGTGTAACTAAGGAAATTATTTACTTATTTTTGAGCTGGAATATAGGATCTGAATTGCCCAGACACAGTAAAGCCTTGTTAAGTTTAATTCAGCTACAGTAGCTGCCAAAAAAAGTAACTATTAGAAAATGGTCTAAAGCAAATCGAAATTACTGTAACAGTGATAAAAGAACTAGGCATGGGATCTTCAGAAAAAGGTAGGGGCAACTTTTATAGAAAAAATGGAAATCGTGGGAAACATAAATGAAGACTAATGTTTTGGAGGAGGAGTCAGGTTAAGGGAAGGGAGGGACTGATGCATTTATGCAAAGTTAGACTGATGATAATTGCATAAAGACTTGGTGATATATGTTTGAAACGTGGTCCATTTCCTTTTAGATAAATGGATGTTTGCTTTTCTCTTAAGTGATATAAAGGTGTTAAAAAGCCAGTGGGTGGTTCAGAGACTCATTCTGTATATTCTCAGTTGCTCCTCAATTTTACCCTGCGATCTACCATAGCCACACCTACCCATTGCTGCTAAATGTATCTTTATCTGAAATCATACCCTGAATGCACGTGTATGAGTTTGTGTACAACAACTACTTCTTGTACTTATATTCCTTGCTTTAAAACATCATAGTCATTTAATAAATGCAGTAATAATGCACCTTGTAGACACACTGACACAGCTAGTAAAGTTGCAGTTATGCTTTTAAAGTTACTGTTGTCAGAATGGGGTGCAGAATTTCTCAGCACAAATAAAATGAATTCAAGTAGTTCTGCTACCATTTCCTTCATTTTGAGTTTGCACGTCTTACAATATCAGGGTCACATACTCTTGTAGACTAAAAGACAAATACATCCAAAACCAGAATTGAAACCTAATTTAATCATATCTTGATCATTATCACAGTACTAGTTTTCCTGTACCATGTTACATAATTTGCATTTTTTTTCTAATTTCGGCATGCCAAAATCAACAAATGGGGTTTGCCATGCAGACGATTTTGTTTTATACTCCAGGCTCCTTTCCTCTCACCGTTTTCATATGTAGTTACTAGGAAGCCTAGCCCACTTTCTCAGTTACTACAAAGCACTGTTTCGTTAAATGTCTTGCTCAAGGTCAAACAACAGTTAACTGGAGGAAAGATTCAAACCCAGTATACCCTTGGAACAGGAGCAGCTCATTAACAAGTCATGAATTTTTCTTCTCTATGCTAAATACCGGAGAGTTAAAATTGTCTCCTGTCCAGCATCAATCCCTCTACCCTAGCCATGCAAAACTATGAAAACGACTTGGTGCTTTGGTAAGATTATATAAGGGAGGAAGCATATTTTTGGTCCCATCTCCACGTTCATTTACAGTAGCAGTATTGTGACTTCCTACTTTACTTGATTGTCTCTAGTAACAGGGCAAATCTGTTTCACTTAGTGGCGCTACTTTTGTTAAGTGGTCAGATTCTAAACAACAGTTTAATGAAAGTCTGATGATCAGGCTTGTAGAAGAGGTTGAAACAGCTGCTTCTGTTCAAATAAGGACATGTACTTTTAGTTCACAGTTTCTGGATGAAATGTAAAGCCCAGTTTAAAGACTGAATGGCTTGGGAGAAACTACGTACATTTTTTTATTAGCCCTACAACGACAATACTGTAGACTCAAGTGATCTTACTTTCTTTTGTTAAGGCTGTAAATGTCTTCGATGAAAGCTACTCATCTCCTATGCAATGAGCTACCTCTATTAAAAACCTCTTATGAGATGTAACAAGTAAAGAAGGAAATAAAGCAGGATTACATAAAATGTCAAAATGGTGAGCAGTGAAACCAAACTAGTATATGCAGAAAGCAGGCAGCAGTACATAACTCATTACCTCTGTACTTGGCACTGACACATTAGACTAAAGGCTCTTTTGCTGCGGGAAAAAAAACTAATACGTTAATGTAGCTGTCCTTTTGCAAGACAAACCATAACGTGCTTAGAGAAGGGGAACAGTTCCAGACAAGGTACATAAAGAAAACATGGAAGAGGAATGTCAGGGACAGCAGAGAAAGGTTGCTTATGAGATAAAGACATTACTAAATGACATTTTTCACTTTACTTTTCTCATCCAAAGTTTGCCTTGAAACCCCTTTCAGCAGAATTAGTATTCATCAGTTGCAGAGACAGACGCAACTTGTTTGCTTACTTGGATGGTGGACTGAGCACAAATGACCCATTTCAGACACAGCTCAGGATATTAGTAATGTCATTAAAATGTACATTGCAGGCAAAATGTTTAACATTTACTGGGGAAACAGTATATAGTTCACAGCATGCATTGGTTTATCTACTTACAATGCTAATTTTCACGGGAGTTAAGTAGTTATAAAAAAAAAAAACGTTACTTAAAAATTCATGCTCACTAAGTACATAGCCAAACCCATTGCTTGCACATAACTTTGCATTCCCGTAGCCTTTGTATGGAAGAATAAAATGAAGAACATTAGCGGTAATACACAGTAATAGTGAGAGCTTGGCTAGCAGACTGCATTCGGTGCTGTGTAACGATTATTCTGATACATCTGCATTACTGCCATCACTTCTTTTATTAGCTATACACAAAATGTTAGTACATATTGGAAATCATCAATCAGTGATAATCTTAGTACGTAGCACCACTTGCTAATCATTTATAGTATTTTTTGACACTCTTTGCACCCACTGTCGATCATCAACCCCTCCACACTCAATCAGCCCATTCATTTGCCATCAACAGGAGGGGCATTTTATTTATTTGATTACAAAAAGAATACAGGGCATAAACATAATATTCTATGTGGACTGCCTTAAAGCCCTATTTCTATACTTGATGTCCTGCAGACTAATGAGAGGCAATCTGTGCCTGGCTTACATGGCATCCTTGGACCTGGCTTTGATGAAGCTTTTGCTCATCAGCAAAACAAACAGCATCTGAAAGTACAGTTGTGTAAAATATTACCATACGAGACATCCTTCTCTTCACTGCTGCAGTATTCTTCACCTAAGGGATCTCCTGCCAGGAGTAGCCCAACATCCGCCCAGTATACTAAAGCCTTTAGGTCTTATAAGCGCTATATGTCTTACAAATGCTCCCCACACAAGATGTAGGGCATAAAAGTGATGTACTGATGCAAATACTCAGAACTGAAAAGCCCCAGAATACCCTCAAGGACAAAGGAGAACATGTGTATCTAGAAAAAAAAGGAAGAGGGGCCACAAGGGCACTGGGCAATAAAAATACAGGAATACAGGACAAGAGCTAGGACAGAGGGAGAAGGAGGGACAGACCACATACTACAACAGTGAAGAGGACATCTACGGTTATGGTAAGATTTTACACAACTGTAGTATGTCTTCCCATATCACTGTTGCAGTACTCTTCACCTAAGGGAAGCCTTGGAGGAGGAAGGCATAGAATAGCCCTCCACACATCCATGCAGGCCAGCCTTGGCAAAGCCTGCCCGGGCCCAGGAAATGGCAACCAACTTGTAATATTTAGTGAAAGTACGAACAGAGGACCAAGTTGAAGCCTCAGGAATGGAATTTGTACCCAAGAACTTGAAAAAGCACCAGAGGTGGCAATCTCCCAAGAAGAATCTGCCATTACAGCTGAGGAAAGACATTCACTATGAAAAGAATAACAAGAGGAAATGGCCTTAGAAATTCAGGAGGAGATAGTTTGCTTAGAAACAGCCAACCCCCAAAGTCTTGGGATGAAAAGTAACAAAGTTGCTCAGATTTGCAAATACCTTCAGTTTTATCTAAATAATATCTAAGCTGTCTATGCAAATCCAAGGTGTGAAGAACTTTCTTACTGCCAGACTGCAGAGAAAGAAAAGATAAAGGGAGATGAGTAGATTGATTAAGGGTCAAGTCAATGACCACCTTGGGCATAAAAAGTTTCATGTGAAGAGACACCCTGTCTCTATGAAAAACTAAAAAAGGAGGAACAGCCATGACTGCCTGAAGATCAGGCTTCCTCTTGGCAGAAGTAAGAGCCAAAAGAACAGTCTTTCAAGTACAATTTTGTAAGGAAGCTGGAGAGGCAGGCTCAAAATGAGTCTGAGTCAATTTTTAAAGTACAAAACTAAGGTCCCAAGAAGGTGGAGTAGGCTTCTTGGGAGGCTTACTATGAAGGATGTCTTTAAGAAACTGTTTGACCTCAAACCTAGAGGCCAGAAGAGGATTCCAGGGCAGACAAGCAGAAATTATTGACAGGTGAGCTTTAACTGAAGAATAACCTAACCCAGCATGCAGCAGATCACACAGATAAGACAGAACCAGGGGAACCCTCATAGATGGGTGATCCTGATGGCAAAACAGACACCAGATAGAAAATATTTTCCATTTGGACATACATAATTTTCTGGTAGTGGGTTTCATGGCCTTCTGCAGAACACGAAGCACGTCCTCAGAAAAGAGTTGCCTAAAAGGGATCAAAACCCCAAAACGCACAGCATCATTTGAAGAGAAGACAGGTGAGGATGGACAAAAGATCCCTTCTCTTGCATGGGAAGATCCACCCAGTGAGGTAACTTAAGTGATTGCCTCTGGCCAAGTGAGAAAGAAAGGGGAACCAATGCTGTCTGGGCCAAAAGGGAGTCACTTGCAAGATGCTGGGAAAGTCCTGCTTAATCTTGTGTAGAACACATGGCAACAGAGTAAGGGGGTAGTGTACAGAAATGTTCCCTTCCAAGGAAAAGACAGAGCATCCACTTTCCAAGTCAGAGCACTTGGTTCTCTGAAACATAATAAAGTAAGTTGTCTGTTTAGAGGTGAGGCAAAAAAATCTACCTGAGGGACACCCTGCTGACAATGTCTAGACCTCATCTCTGTGAAGCATCCATTTGTGAGCTTATGCTCTGGACCTGCTCAAACAGTCTGCCACAGGATTGTGCTCTGAGGGAATGTAAGCTGCCAGAATAGTCACTTGATATTGGATAGATAGATCTCAGACCTGAACAGCTAGTCTGCAAAGGAGATAGGACCTTGTGCCCCCCCCCTGCAACTTGTTAACATACCACATCACTGTAGTAATGTCTGTGGAACTTCTGAGGGGCCCAGGATGAAAGAGGGAATAAAAAGCTGGTGGAGCCAAAAGTAGAGTCCTTATCTCTTTTATGTTGATAAGGTCTGACCTCTGATGAGTAGGCCAGAGTTGCTGTACCTTCAGGGTGACACAAGAAGCTCCCCATTCTACATCTGAGACATCAGAGAACAGTTCCTGAGAGGGAATTAGAGTTTGAAAGGGAAGCCCCAGATTGAGAGAGAGTTGATTAATCCACTACTTCAGCTCGAAGTTGAGACAAAGAAGAAAGGGGACAGGGAACTCCAGGGGGTAGCAATGTCAGAGCTACACTGATTTGTGGTACCACTGCAACTTTCTCATATGAAACCTGGCAAGAGGGAGTATGGGAAAGGTGGAGGATGGGTTTATGGAATCCTGAGAAACTCTCTGGCCATGACAGAGGAAGACGACACCAGAAAACAGCATCAGGGCAGAACCTTGGGGACTGGAAGAGATGCCAGTATCCAAGGAAATTAAGATCCTAGGAAGGCATCAGGACTGATTTTTGGAGTTTTATGGTGAACCCCACATGGTGTAAAAGACAAGTAGTGAACTGAAGATCCTGCAGCAGATGCTGGAAGAAGGAACTTGAATGAGCAGATTGTCTAGGTAGGGAAAAATCTGCATACCCTGAAGCCTGCAAAAATCAAAGACAGGAGTGAGACATTTGGTGAATACCCTTGGGGCAGTACAGAGGCCAAAGGGCAAAGTAGAGAACTGAAAATGCAAGAAAGAAACAGACAAAAGTAAACGTTTCTTGAACCGAAGATGGACAGGGATTTGAAGGTTTACATTCTTGTTATCTAGAGAAAGCATGAAGGCATGGGAAAGAGGAGGAAACAAGGTCTGAAGGAACATCTGAAATAGAGCAATTTTCAGATAGGTGTTGAGCAGAGAAAGGTCCAGAAATGGCCTAAATGGACCCTCCTTCTGAGGTACCAAAACATTCTGGAGTAAAATCCTGTTCCCACCTGGGTGGGTAGAATGAGCTGAACAGTGTCCTGATCCAAAAGAGGCTGCAGAACCCAGGAAAATACAGAAGTTGTTCTCAAGGAGGTTGATGAATGACTGAAAAAGGAGTAAGGGATTTCCAAACCATGAAATATCCCTGATGGATAATTAATAGAAGCCAGGAATTTGAGTTGATCTGATGTCAATTTAGAAGAGATAAAGAAAGGCAGAAATATAAAGAAACCTGGCTGACGGGAAGGGAAGGCCAAACATCAAATAGAACCAGGCTTATCCTGAAAAGAGGGATTTTGGGGAGAAGGAATCTGAGTAGACTTAGTAAGATCGGAAATAACAGCATGGACTGGAAATAAATAAAATATTTTATTAAGATTCTGGTACCTCGGCCTTCGCCTTCATATGGAATAATTCACATTCTCGAACACAGTCCTATTTGAACCACCCAACATTTCATTAATTGAAAATCAATTAACATTTCTCCAAAATTTAAAGCCAAATTTACAAAATCTAAAGCCACATTTACAAAAAAAGCATTTGTGCCTTATACTATACTTTATTACATGTAAAATTACTAATACACTAACACACTAATTAATTTATACCAAGATAATTCTTCTGAAACTGCATATTAAGAATCCAAAAGATGCAACATTTTTAATTATCTCAAAGGTACATAAGGACTTAAGAAATCCTCCCGGACGACCAATTGTATTGGGTAGAGGTACCTATTCACAGAACGCTGGCATATTCTTGAACTCAGTATTAAAAGGTTATCTAGCAAGGATACCCTCATATGTAAAAAATACTAAAGAAGTTTGTGATTATTTCAAGGGAGTTGCTTGGGAGGATGACTTTTACTGGGTTAGTGTGGATATAAAATCTTTGTACACCTGTATTAATATCAATTGGGGGCTTGAGGCAGTAGGCAAATTATTGGGTGAAGGACCACGAACTTCCTTTATTATTAGTCTGTTGGAATTTTGCCTTACACATAATTCTTTTGAGTTTGAGAAGAGATTTTTTCTACAGAAGGATGGTACTGTGATGGGTGCCTCTTTTGCTCCATCTTATGCCATTATTTTCATGGGATATTTTGAAAATTTGTTTGTGTATTCTAAGAGTTTTTTTCAAAATAAGGTGGTCAAATATAAAAGATTTATTGACGACCTTTTGTTTTTGTGTAAGGGAGACCCCAAAGAATTTGAAGAGTTTATATCTAGTTTAAGGACCAATCCATGTGGGTTGGACTTTACTTTCAATTTAGGTGGGGATAGGATTCAATATTTAGATGTGGAATTTTATGTTGGGTCAAATGGCAGAATACAACATAGACCGTTTCATAAGACAACAGCAGTTAATAACTTTTTATATGCATCTAGTATGCATAATTCCCATCTTATTGAATCACTGCCAATCGGGGAATTTAAATGAATTGCAGGTAACATTTCAGAAAAGGACAAATTCAGAGCAGAATTTGACCGAGTACATGAGAAGTTATGTGCTAGAGGATATTCCCATAAAATGGTGAAGGCAGCTAGAGCCAAAGGAGGAAGAGAGCTGGGGTTAATCTACCATGATCAAAGTTCCTTAGGTATTATAAGAAAACATAAAAGTAGGAAGTATAGTAATGTGGGTAACAATATAGTAGGGGAAAAGGAAGACAAAATATTTTTTGTCAATAGGTTTTCAGCCTTTTCTCCTATTTTAAGGAAATTGGTGATGACATTGTGGCCTATCATCAGTAGGGATGACAACTTGAGAAACATTATTCCTAAGGAAGTGATATTTTTCTTATGGCAGGTTTCAAAATTTAAAAGAGCTAGTTAGAAACAGAGGCAGAAGGAAAAAGATGGTTAATGCAGGGGCATATGCATGGGGTAGATGCAAAGTATGTGAAAAAATTAGGAATCTAAATGGCACTAGGATCAATGGCACGCTATATAATGCCATAGACCATTTTGATTGTAATTCCTTTGGGGTAATCTATGCTATTGGATGTAATTGTCCAGTACCAAAATGGTATGTGGGACAAACCAAGCATAAGGTCAAATTAAGAATAGGAGATTGATTCCAAAGATGCTGTAAATTTATTAAAACACGAAGGAAATTTCCTTCGTGTTTTAATAAATTTACAGCATCTTTGGAATCAATCTCCTTCTTTCTGGACATTTGAGTTTTCACTAGTATTTTTGAGGTGAGAAGTCAAATTAAGAATCCTAGAGCATCTAGGAGACATTAGAAATGTAAGGCTTGATAGCCCAGTGGCTAGTCATTTCCATGAAGAGCATGGAGGTTCGGTGAAGGATTTAATTTTTAGTGTTATAGCCAAACCCTATGGGGTGGGGGGGACAAACAATAATTTTCAAAGGAGGTTATTAAATATGGAATCAAAATATATTATTAACTTTAATGCTCTCTATCCCAATGGTATGAATTTGGAAATATGAAAAGAATTAACGGATGTTTCAGAAGAATTATCTTGGTATAAATTAATTAGTGTATTAGTGTATTAGTAATTTTACATGTAATAAAGTATAGTATAAGGCACAAATGCTTTTTTGTAAATGTGGCTTTAGATTTTGTAAATGTGGCTTTAAATTTTGGAGAAATGTTAATTGATTTTCAATTAATGAAATGTTGGGTGGTTCAAATAGGACTGTGTTCGAGAATGTGAATTATTCCATGTGAAGGCGAAGGCCGAGGTACCAGAATCATAATAAAATATTTTATTTCCAGTCCGTGCTGTTATTTCCGATACTGAAAAGTTTTAGTTTATTTTGTTGTAGATTTAGTAGGAGTAACATGCCTAGAACCCTTTTTACCCTGGGGGGTGGGATTCTGTCTACAAACACTTGGAAGGATAATTCCTTTGAAACTTGAGAATAGTGGAAACAAAAATATGCTTCAGTTCCTGCAAGGCCTTCTCCTTATCCTGAAGGGACCTAAATAAGTCAGCAGCAGCAGTCCCAAAAAGACTTCTGTTGTCCAGATGTTCATCCAAAAGTTTAGCTTTCATGTCATCAGGCAAATCCTAAAGATGTAGCCAAGAAATAACGCCTCATTACTGAACCAAAGGCAGCAGCTCTGGAAGTGACATCAGCTGCATCATAGCTGCATTTTACTGAGTGATGGGCAACTTGTGAAGTGAACCCCAACAGGGGAAGGTAAGATGCCTTCCTCCTCAGAATCAGGAAGGTCAGAAGCCACCTTAGAAACCTGGGAAAGGAGGGACAAAAACATAACTGGTCATACAACTCTGGTACTTAATGGCCCTAAAGGATAAGGCAGCAGCATAAATCTTCTTGCCCTCTCCACAGCCCTGCTATCCTTATCTGAAGGAAGTAGCTTAGTAGCTGGCAACAATTTATAGGGATTGTCAGAAGAAACTGATACCACCAAAGGATCAGCAGAAGGATGCTTATAAAGAAATGTACAGTCCTCAGGCACCCTGTAGAACCTACCAGGCTTCTTTGGCATAGGAGGTTGAGAGTCAGGAGCTACAGAAGCTGCAAAAAAAAGTATCCAAAAATGCAGCCATAACAGAAGGGACAACTGATGGTTTGGGAGACTCCAATTGTAGCAGCTCATAGTATCTCTTTTGAATATCACAGACCTGGGAACAATCCCACTTCAAATAGTCCATCATGCAAGCAATAGTATCCCCAAAGGAAACTCTTCCAAGGGGGACACTGGACTCAAAGAATCCTCTTCTTCTAAGCTGTAGTCCAGGGGAAAGGAATTTGGGAAGAATGTGTCAAGGATTCTTTCTCAGAATCCAAATCCTCATTAGAGGAATCCAGTTCTCTAAATCTTTTAACAGAACTGGAAGGCGGGGGGGAGGGGCAGAGACCCCTTGAGGAGGCTTCAAGGCCATCAAGACATTAAACAAACCCTGAGTGAAATCATGCCTTTCACACTGGGGATCCTTTACAACAAAAGAAATATGCTTTGTCTTCTATTTCTTTTTTCTGTAGGACGTCCGCCTGAAAAACCCTTGAAGGGTCAGGCCCTTGACATGACTCAATAACGATGGTAGGAATTTTCTCCCTCACTAAAACTTGAGAATCCCCCTCAGTCCTTCAGATATTATCAGCTGAGGTTCTCCCCTAATGTCAAGTGCAGATGTTGGAAATACCTCAGAAGATGAGAGAAATAGGATCCATACCAGCCTCCAACAGGGTAGCGGCAGAGGAATCCAAAACAAGCACTGGATGATCTGGAGGGCTTTCACTAGTCTCTAGTCTAGAGACATATCTGGGAAGGCTGGACAGCAACTGGATTGGACCTGATTTGTTTAATCTTATTCTTGTTAGACAGCTGGCTCTCGAGACAGGAGGATTCTGCCATTGCACCTTGAGACAACAGCTTAAGTCATTGGTTGTCAAGTTACATGAACGAGGAGGAGAGGCAACTACATAGGGTTTTGGGCACAAATGTCAGGCAGACAGAGCACTGTGTAATGACTGTGAGAAGCACCCAAGCAAAGATGACTGGTCGTGATGGTCTTTATGAGGAATCTGCCTCTCACACTGACATTTTCCCTTTCTTGATGACATGAACACAAAACCAAACAACAGTCAAAAAAAAAGACAGAGAAAAATCGCCAGTGGGGCATTTATCTGAAAAACAGATTTGGTAACCAGCACAGCAGAACATGCAGACTGATGTACCATAATGGTGTTCAGGCTGGTGGCAAAAGTTCTGAATATTTCATCCATATGTCACCTTTATGACCTATGTCTTGAGTGAGGAGCATATGTGTGATGTACGGCACCTATAAGACCTAAAGGCTTTGGTATACTGGCCGGACGTTTGGATATCCTTGACAGGAGATGCCTTAGGTAAAGAATACTGCAACAGTGATATGGAAGAACATCTAGTAGATCCAAAGACTAAAATTTTGCTTGTTGTGACATGAACAAGACAAGTTGGAGACACCATTCTCTGGAACAGGCTCCCCATCCATGTGAAACAAAATCCCTCTCTAACCCTATATTTAAGCGTAACTTGAACCATTGGATGGGAAATCAGAAACTCTGATGGACAGAAGCAGTCAGTACATTTCATCATAACCAAAAACCATCCCCTATATAAATGCCTCAAATATAAAACTTGTGTGTCACATTTGGGTTACACAGCAAGGGTTTTAAAGGCCCTAGTGGTCATTGGCCTAGTATACACCTATGAATCTATTCCATTGGTTGACTGGGTAAGTGAACTGGTCTACTGAATCTTTTCAACTGCAACTTGAGCTCACAGTTGGGCAGTGAAAAACAGAGCAAAAATTGGCAATACGTAACTTTAATGCACAGAAAATAGCAATACATATTTATAATAGGCAAGAAGCAGTAATACATATGTACAACATACTACAAAAGCAATTCATAATTTTATACACCAATGCCTACATAGCTGACAAAGAGCATAAATGTTTAATTAAATAATGTGCAAACCAATTTACAAATTTATTTACGCTACAAAAGAAGCAGTTCATGAATTCAAAGTGTGAGTATTTTGCTGGAAAATAGCTAGTGACATTTTCATTGTAGTTTTCTCTATCCACTGTTTTGAAAATATTTACAAGGATTTTGTTGCTTAAGATGTACAGATTTGAATTGATCTGAAGCATTCTGCATTTGAATTTCCATGGGAAGATGGTTCCAGACAGCTGGACTAGGTTTGCAAAGGGCCTTTTCACCAATGACTGTTTTGAAATTAAGCATGATGTTGTCTTTGCTAGCTGTTAGGCTGTAGGTGGGTTGTCTAATGCACAGGGAGTATTTTAAGGAAAGATAGTGGCCTAGACTAAGCAATTTGAAGGTAAGTACAGAGAATGTCATTAGTGATCTGCCTTGAACATGTAACTATTTGCAGGTCTTTAGAAGATCGCAGTGGTGGACCTGGTTATCTGCTAGCACCATGAATCTGTAGATTTTACATTCTGCCAGCTGAAGCTTTTGAGTATTGCTGCCAGATTCCAGACATAGGAGGGTTATTCCATTTTAGGAGGCAGGATGATTCGGGCAATAGCTTGTTGAGCAAATGGAGGCAAGAGTTGTGAGATTTTCTAACAGGCTTTCAGTTATGAAAAGGTCTTACGAATATCTTTGTATGTGTGCGTAGGGACAACAATGAAGTATTTTTACTAGATGAAAACTGAAATAGCGGTGTGGTTTCTGTCTTTTATGGTGCTGGATGGTAATGTTTTTCATTTTTGAATGGTGCCAAAAAGCATAATACACAGGCGGGCACAGGGAAGAACATGAGGAAGGGAGCATAATCTCAGCAAGCCTTTTGATTTTTTTGTCTTTTACAGTTAGTATTAAGGATATATCTGGTAGGAAGATGGGGTTAGGCACCTAGTGTTTCTGTTTTGGATCATGGACTTAACAAATGAATCTTGGTGTAAAACTGGAGGGCATACCTGGCTGGGGCCAAAAGGTTCTCATCATTAATCGGTCCATTAAATTCAGGATTGTTAATGCAAAGGAAGGAAGAGAAACTGGTGATGTCTCAAAGGAAGGAAGAGAAACTGGTGATATCTCAAAGGATCTGAAGGAACTCAATCAATCCCTGCTGGACTATAATGATAGAGAGTTGATGTTGGGTAAGGCCAGAGAGATGGGACTTAATATAATGTTTGCTGGACAACAGGTTAAAATTATACCAGACTACAGTTCTAAGCTGTACACTTAAAAAAAATAAAAATAAAAAGGAAGGCCTTAGCAGTGTTTCTGTCTGTGTCCATGTAGGGAAATGGAATATACAGTTCAGCTGCAGTTTCCTACCATTTTAAGGATTAACAGCATACATATTTTGTGGTGTCAACAAGATGGAAGCTTTTCTGAGATCAAAAGGGAGTGATGTGGGGCATTCATATGCAGACACTGTTAAGATACCTCTGACATCTTGTAGTAATAAAAAAAGACAGGAAATTGGAGACTGGGGGTGGTGTTGGGCAAAAGTCATCACCTATTGTGTCCCCGCAGTAGAAGGGCAAGGAATTGAGGAATGACAGATGGTGTTTGGAGTGGAATTTGAGCTCAACAGGGGTCAAACAAACTTTATTTTGTGAAAGCTTCCTGGTGGACTTTAACAAACTCAGAAGCTGGTCAAGAAAATATGGATGGAGTGGGCCATGCTATAGAACCATCAGAAGTACCAACATTGGAAATGAGCTGTGCAAATGCAAGCTCATCAGTGGATGTTTCAGTACAGCTCTCCTCTCACCCACCTTCAAGAAAAAAGGATTTGGTCATCATAGTAGATACTGGAATTGGGGTGGCCACGGTGGTGCAGCGGTTAGCGTTGTCACCTCACAGCAAGAGGTTCTCCAGTTCGATCCTCGGCTGGGGTGCCTTCTGTGCAGAGTCTGCATGTCCACCCTGTGGTCACGTGGGTTTCCTCCGGGTGCTCCAGTTTCCTCCCAAAGACATGCTGTAGGTGGACTGGACACACTAAATTGGCCCTAGGTGTGAGTGTGTGTGTGTGTGCATGTGTGTACCTTCTGTGGAAGGTTGGGCACCGGGCTGGCAACTCGACACCGTAAAACTCCACTGCCAATCATGAGCAGACAGATGATCCGCTGTGGCGACCCCTAACCGGGAAAAGCTGAAAGAAGAAGTAGATATTGGAATTATGAGGTGAGGACATTGCAGAGGGTTGCTATCTGTGGTTTGGACTGCTTGTTATGTTATTAGTGTGGGACAGTTTTTATTATGTCTACCATAGTTATTCTGGGATTTATGCTGAAAGAGCTTGACTCTGTCATGAGGTAAGCTATGTCTGCACATGTGGTGCTTTATGCATGGAATAATAAAGGTATGGTTTCACTCACTTCTGTACTTGTAAATCTAGGTAATGATTACTGAGCACTAATATGATTTGTCACTGTTTAAGTGTACTCTCATAGTTATAGTTGCATTTGATAATGGGGGTTGATAGACCTAGGCATGGCAGATGGGTGTAGGCTGGATCATTTGAGGCAGGGTAAGTCTCTCTCTCTTCCTGTGTAATTTGCAAACTAATCGGTATTGTTCATTTGCTTTCTCATGCCACTCATTCCAGAGATGTCTACTGAGTCTTCTTTTGTTGTAATTTTAATTTAGTAGGCAGGTGGTTGGTATTTCTTTTGTAAAGATATACAATACAGTCTGACATGTGGAAGAGAATAGCTATGTCTATCAAATCACAGACATTTAGTCATGTTTTAAGACCTCTAACAACCTGGTGTAGCTGTAATGTTCCCGCTGGCTTCAAATAAACTCCCCATCAGAATCTTTCCTCATGCAGCTTCAACATACATCACAATCCTCCTTCCCATGTGACTGACTTGTGGAAAATAGCAGGTCTACACCTCTCGTCTCTGACGGTGTGGAGCTGTAAAAACATCTACCTACCCATTGCTTGCAATGAGGTATGCCTATGAGTTTGTATTTAGAGAGATTGTTGATCAAATTAGTTCATAGAGAACTACATAGGAGAAAATGTTTGAAGAATCTATTATGGAGGATTAACGGCAGCAGGGTATCTTATCTTTCTCTGTGTATCATATCCCTGAAATGTCAATATTTACACTGCTTAAGCTGTTTTATCAATGGTAGAGGGCACCAGTGGAGAGTGGAATGAGGTTTTAAAGAGGCAATGTGCTGGTGGTCTACCCAGTCCGGTGCTAAATACGTTCATATGGTTTGGACCTGCCCAAAGGTATATGAAATGTGGTCACATACAACTGGTGAACTGGGCTATACATTGCAGCACACAATTCCAGCAGGGATGATGTTAATTTTTGGTTACTGGGTATTACACCTTTCTCACTTAGGTTACCCATAATGTTCTGTTCCAATGTTGGCTGAGGCATGTGGTTGCCACTTTGTTAGCAGTCACTTTTAAGGGGTAGAAAATGTTACCACTTAACTGGACACAGCAAATTAAAGCTATGGCTTATAACTTAAAATTATGGAAAGATGCTGATTTAGATATGAAACAGAGGCAGGACTGCTGGACAATTTTTATATATTCTTTAGATAACTATCCAGATGGAATATTAAGTAATGTCGGGTGATAAATTTATCCACGCAGCAATTTATTTTGTAAATGGGTTTAAGGAAAGATGAAGCTTTATTTGGTGTTATGAAGCTGAAGTTGATGGGCAATATTGTGCTATTTGTCATGTTGGTACTTGCATCTACAATCTTTTTTTTTCCATGCTATATAATGAGATTGACAGGTGTGTGTGTGTGTGTGTGTGTGTGTGTGTGTGTGTGTGTGTGTGTGTGTGTGTGTGTGTGTTTTATAACGTTAAAAACAAAAGCATAATGTTGGATTTAGACAGCTGTCAGGGTGGTTTGAAGTTTTTCTGCTTTAGATTCCCTGGCCCTAACTTGTACACACCTGGCAAGTTGAGTGGGAGTGACATGCAATGAATTGTCTGTGGAGGCCATCCAATCACTTCTGCAAAGGGCATTTATTCTCTTCAAGCAGATCTGCTTCTACTTGCATGGCAGTAACAATGATTTTCCAGTCTCAACCATGAAAATCACATTACCCAGTGTGCAGATGAATGCACAAGAAAGGCAAGTGGGTGATGCTCCTTCATTCTTTTCCTAAAATATAAGTAAAAGTTAACAAGAAAATACTAGTGTCCAAAGGAGTTCAGTTACATACACTTGCATCTCAACTGCTGAAAATTTTGCAGAACATATTTTTCCCCTGAGCCTTGTAAAATACTCAAGTTTCTGATAAATCACAAAGGATTACTGTCAATCAATAATGCTGGACATTAGAATTTCATACTTATTATTCAGAAAATGTTTGTTGATGCAAAAAGTGAATTAGAGATATATGTAGAAATTATCCTTGATTTTGAGGACTGCGGTGGTGGTGCTGTGGTAACGTTGTCGCCTCACAGTATGATGTTGTCCTGCTCGATTCTCAGCTAGAGCGTCTTCTGCGTGGAGATATGCATGAATGGGCATACCTTCGTTGAGGGTTGTGCGTCAGTGCTGGCAACTTGGCACGTAAAAATCTACTGCCAATCATTAGCGGACCGGAGTTCCACTGCGGCGACCCCTAACCGGGAAAATCCAAAAGACACAACATCATCCTTGATTTTGAGCCTTTGTCCTCCCCATTATTGTAGACTGGCCAGAATTCTTGACCAAAGAAGCTGAGAGGTATTCATACACATTACTTATAGTTTTATGGTTGACATTATGCAGTAGAAGTCTTCAGTACTTATAAATAGATTGGTAACAATAGACTCATTCTCATACTGAATCCAATGCATTCTGCAGCAATATTTGGTTTAAACTGTATTCGAGTTACTGCTCCTCGACTGACTTTCCTAGATCCTAGAACTAATTATGTAACCTTCTGCCCTAGGCAACAAAAGAGAGCATCTAATTAAGAGTAGAGGATAATGCATAACGAAGTCGAAAGATAGAATATGAAGAAAATGACAGAAAAAAAGGCAGGTTAATTGTTTCCTGAAGAAGCTCTTCTATGGGTCCTCATGTGTGTCTTGTACGAAATGCCAATGCAATTTTAGAGAAAAAATAAATAAATAAAATAAAGGCTCTCCTGGCACAAATGCTCCAAAATACACATCATAATTTCTGTCACGTCTAGAAAAGGTGTCATCTGCCTGTAGCATGAGTTTCAGGAATGGCTCACTTCTTACAAATGCAAATCCTTTTCAGAGTGTTTAGAAGGCAGAATCATGCATTCACAACCATTTATGTGGAAGATAAATAACCTTCTTCACAGTGTCTGTCAGGCAGCCACAAGCTGTCTTCAAATACTGCCCTTATTTCCATATATATCTCTTCCTAGCACACACTGCTCTTCTTGGGACGATGCCAATCCCTCATTTGTACTGAAGCATTTTATTTATTTACAACAATCTGTCATGCTCCCTTGTATTTTCCCCAAGAATATGCACTCTTACACTCTTTTAGTCTGTCTTCTCAAGCTTCTAGTGCAGGTCCTACACTGTTTGTCTGCTGTCCTCTAAAGTGCCCCATGACAACTGTGTACTTTATTTTTGACAAGGAAAAGGCAAGCTAACTCAAGTCCCCAGAGGTCATTTGCAGTGTGACAAATGCATTTTATATAACTTGATTCAGAATTTGAACAGTACCAAGATTGCTGGCATATGATGTAGACATACTGGTATTGTGGTATGAGAAGTACATGGCTGCCAGGACATGTGCAGTGGTCATACAGCATACAAGGACACGTGCAGTGGTCAAATGGCATACAAATACACGTGCAGTGGTCATATTGCATACAAGTACACGTGCAGTGGTCATATGGCATACAAGTATGTTTCACAGATTCTGACACCATTAACACAGGGCTCCCAGTAAACGTGCAGTGGTCACTCTGCATACAAGTATATTTCACAGACTCTCACACCATTAACACACCTAAAGTACTTGGAATGCACACAGTAAATAAACAAAACCTAAGCAGTGGGAACAGGTGAAACATGGACTTCAACAAAATACCCTCACTGTTAAGCTGTATCCAAGTGTCTTTCCGATGGTTTTCTTATGATCAAAGGCCAAACAGACAAATCCATATGAGTACAACTGGGAAACCACTTCAAGAATAACTGAAATGTAGTATTAAATATCTAAAGTTCTTATTGGTTTGCAGTTATTTAAAATTAAAAAATCCTTTAAAAAAACAATATTAATTATAACCTTTTCAGTCAAAAACATGAAACATAACCAAAGTATATTTTATGGAAAATATTTGAACTAAACATAATACTATTTGCACTTTGTTATACATCGTACACTGCGAGAAAAGGAATAAAGAAAGCAAGCTTTTGCGGGTGACAGTGTTGCTTGATGAAAACAAATCTTGCTCTGGCCACCAGTACTTTTAGTTTAATAAGAGAAACCCTGGATACAGACTCAAAATCAGATCTGTCTATCAAGTGTTTATGAGATTTCAGCAGAAGGCTCCTAAGGCTACTATCTCTGACACTGCAGAGGAAGATAAGTAAAAATGGATAACAACATTTAGGGAAGTGCAATTTCAGAAGACATCAGCTTTCATCAAAATGGTGTGGTGTGATTTTCAGGAAGGATATTGTTAGGAATAACATTATGCTTCCTTTCACAAGCTCTGTTCACTGAAGGACCAAATTTCATGAGTATCAATTTATTAAATGCAATCTTCATTCTGCTAAGGGATGCAAAAGGCATATGACTGAGCCTGTGAAACTAACAAGAGTGATTCAAAGGTTATTCTCTTTAATAAGCAATGTGCTCTAACAGTGTTTTTACACTTATTAGAAGAGAGAGATGGTGCAGCAGTAATGATGTCGCATCACAGCAAGAGGTTCTCCCATTCGATTCTCGGCTGGAGCGCCTTCTGTGTGGAGTCTGCATGTCCTCCGCGCGGTCGAGTGACGTTCGAAAGACATGCGTGAATGGGTGTGCCTTTGTTGAAGGTTGGGCGTCAGGCTGGCACCTCTGCACCATAAAAAATCGACTGCCAATCATTAGTGGACCAGAGTTCTGCTGTGGCGACCCCTAACCATGAAAAGCTGAAAGAAAACACAGAAGAGAGAGAGGAGGAAAAAAGCTAAGCAGAATCTTTCAGGCAAATGCAGACAACCATCCGTGCAGAGAGTGATCTGTCATAATAAACCATGGAAAATTCATCATTATTAACAAACTCATAACACCTGTGGAATAGCCATGTTGGAACTAACTTACACAGAACAGTAGCTCATTTAATTTACCTAGTAATTAGAGTGCACAGTACCAGTATCACCTTAATTTATTTCTTTAGCATATGTACTCGATATGTGAAAGTTTTTGGAGTTTCTCTTCTCAGGCTACTGTATAAAATCTGTCCAAGACACAATTTCCCAGTTAAGAAACATAAATAAGCGAACTGAATGCAGTGATTTGCTGTTACATGACACTTAAAAAACAGAAAAAACTGCAGAGGATTATGATGGGGTCACAGATCGTAACTTCGGTATTATATATTTCAGACTTGGACGCCCAGAAGAAATTCACCTTGAGATTAAGGAAAGGGTTAAGATCGGACATCCAGTCATAACTCTTTGTAGTTGGAGCTTCATCTGCTCTGTATACTTCTAGCTACAGGAAAAATTAGCAAAAAGAGGTTTAATGGCCTTCAAAGTAGTGAGGCACTTAGCAAGTGCTTTCTGATAGGACATAGTGCGTGCCATCAAAAAGTCTGTGGAACATTTTTTAAGCAAGGGAAGAAAATCAGAGCGTAGTGGTACAGATAGCAGGCAGAAAGAAAGCCGTCTTTAATTCTGTTGCTGTCGCTTGCTGGCCAGCATTGGCAAGTTTTACTGCCAAATACTATTCCTGATCTTAACAGCTTAATCAGGGGTGCTTAATAACTGCTAAGATCGGGTCTCATGCTGCAGAAGTGCTTAACTAGTTTATCTTTTTCAAGATATCGGAGTGTAATTATCAGTCTCCATGCACTACCTTTTTATGTCTGATTTGGTGGGTAATCTAGAAAGCTCACAATGACAACTGGAGTCAGATTAAAGCCCTCTAAAAGTCTGTGATAGCTATAGATTATGGTACTCCTTTAAGGAAGAAAACACACCGGCCATGAACTTAGACACAGGCAAGCACTACTATGCAAACGGACTCCAGAACACAAGACAGCATGCGACAATTCAGAGTCAGACGACTTGGGTAGCACAAGCACAGCAATAATTCATATTCACATAAACAAACATGCAGTGAGCGGAGTAATTGCAGCAAGCGCACACAAGCTAGAGTCAAGCAGACTCTCTGATAATAAATAGTGAAACAAGTAAACATTGACAGAGACAGTCAGATGTAAGTAGACTGCTCACAACTTTAGTAGATATAAAATGGCCAAAAATGTTTTAAGATGAAAAGTAGAGAACACTAAAAAAATATTTCCTTCTGTTTATTGACTACCCTAAAGCATTTGACTGAGTGGGCCATAAACAAACTGTGGCTAGGTCTTACAGTAAAGGTGATAATGGGTCACCTTATTTGCATTCTGAGAAACTGGTATTCAGAACAAGACTCAACAGTTAAAATTACATATGGAATAAATGACTCATTCAAGACAGGTAAAGGGGTAAAACAAGGCTATATACAATCATCCTACGTACTCAGATTTATATGCTGACTGTATCATGGGAAATGCTGGGTTAGATGAATCACATGGCAGAATGAAAACTGCTGGGAGAGATATTAACAACCTCTGATATGCAAATGATACCACTCTAATAACTGAATGTGAGGAAAGATGAAGGTCCCCCATTGATGGAGGTGAAATAAGAAAACACAAAAGCTGTCCTGCTATTCAACATTAAAAAATATGTTATTCAGTCCTATCAATTCTTTGCAAATAGATGAGTTAAAAGTGGAGCCAGTAATCGATTTTTATTTTACTGGGATCAAAGATATCTGCAGATAGAGACTGAAGCCATGAAATTAAATATGCTTGCTTATAGGAAGTAATGCTGTGGCAAATCTGATAAAGACATCATATTGACATCAAAGGTCCATATAGCCAAAATTATTGTTTTCTGAATGTTAATATAGTGGGAGATGGACTATGAGTAACACTGTGCACTGGAAAATCAATCTTTTGAACTATGGTGTTGGAGAAAACCTTTCACAATTTTGTGAACTGCAATTCCATCTCAGTCAATACCTAAACAAATTCAGTCTGTTCATTGGAAGGGCCAGTGGCGGCTGGTGACTTCAAATCAAAGGGCGGCTTGCAGGGGATAGCTGAATGGGGTGGGGTCAATGGGAAGGGGTGTGGCCAACTAGAAAGGGGAGGAGCTATGCTCAAAACCACAAAAACTAACTTTAATTAAATATGCTGCCCTGGGTGCCAAACCCTCATTATGAGAGTCCAATCAAGACAAATGAAGTGTAAAAGAATAAAAATATTTAAATGCATTGGCTGCATGACAGCTTACTTAATATCTAGATGGAAACATTGCTTAAATTATTACTGTACAGGTTATGGACCACACATGAATGCCATTCTGTTTAGTTTACTGGTAAAGCCCTCAGAGATCACTAGAAGTCTCCAACAAGTGTAATGAGCTTCTTAAAATAATGTAATCCTGTCCTTTACTACAAATACTGTCATATGCAGAATAAAAGCCTTCCTAACCCCTCCAGCTAAAATTGCCATAGCTCGCTCTCACCTTCTTTCAACCCTTCTGTATGCATCCCCCCTACTCTCGAATTTGAACAAGACTATCCTTAACAAACTCTCAATTTGCTACAACCACATTGCCAGGTTTGCCACTGGGCTGCCTTTTAGGACACATCATTGCATCAATCTAAATCAGCTTGGTTGGCTTGAACTACCTAGCCTAATCCAGTATAACCAACTGATTATGGCCTATAAAATCCTCTATAATCTGGACAATACTCCTGCACTTAAAAATATTATCACCCCCTATAACAATCCTAGACCGCTTCGATCCTCTAACAAACTACTAATTCAGACTAGCAAAATTAATAACACAGCCGGTGATTCTCTCTTTGCAAACTCTGTAAGTAGATCCTGGAACTCTCTTCCAGCTGATATTACCTTACTTTCCACCTTAGGTCAATTTAAAACTAGACTCAAACAACATTTGTCACTTAACTGGCTATGTCAATGTATCAAGCCTGGCTAACTCGAATGTGTAAAATCTGTTAACCAGTTTACTGTGTAATTTAATTTAATCCTGACTTGTGCTCAGGACTAACTTTAACCTGTGGAACTTGTTTAACTTGCTTACTTATGTAATCTCTGTAAATAATCTGTTTGTAATATGTAATGCTGGTATTATGTAATGCTGTATCTGCTTACCCTTGGAGCTTTTCTCCCCGGGCCTCCGCTGAAAATGGACATGCATCCAGTCGGACTATCCCGGTCAACAAATGTAAAATAAAAAATAAATAAAAATAAAGGTTGTGAGGCATGAAAAAATAAATTACTTTTTAAATACATTACGGGAATGCCAGTCAAAATTAAGTACAAGAAAAACAAGCAGCACTCAACTCAAACTACTTCTCCTTGCACTGCAGTTCTAATTATAATTTATATTCAGCTTTATTAAAGCACCAAGTAACATGCTGAAAGTAGCAATCTCTGTGATGCCCCCACTTGTAAAAATGTTTCTTATCCAAAACAGACCTGCTGCCTGACAACTATCTACTTGTTTCATGGGGAAAACACGATCAAAGTAAAAATGAAAAGCAAACAAGAAACAAGCTCAAGATACATTGCTTAAATTATTACTGTACAGGTTATGGACCACACATGAATGCCATTCTGTTTAGTTCACTGGTAAAGCCCTCAGAGATCACTAGAAGTCTCCAACAAGTGTAATAAGCTTCTTAAAATAATGTAATCCTGTCCTTTACTACAAATACTGTCATATGCATTTCAATATCCAATGTTTATACATTATCTAGTTAAGTATTCTCTGCATGGCAACAACAGAAAGGCTTCAATGTTGGCAATTCTTTAACAGTATGCTTATTAAAGCTTACTTGCATGTTATGATCTCAGACAAGCTTACTTGATGGTCATTAAAGCATTGCTACTTAAAACACAGAGCAACAGGCACTTTGAGTAATAAGCATAAATCAACAGTACAAAAATATGACAGAAACTAGACCATTCTGCAAAATCAAGAACAGATGAAAAGCCACTGTAGTACTTGTGTCTACCTTGTATGGGGGGATACACTGCACATTTACACTGCATAACTGCTCCTTGCTTTGCTTGGACACATCTAAAGTCACTACATGGGGGAGTGGGGTGCAACAAGTATGTCACAATTTGAAATGTCTCTGGCTGACAGTGATGGCCCTAACACATTTGTCATACCTCTCACCCTCAGAGCAAGAAATCTGGGCAAAGCCATACATAGAAGTGGGACAAAGGCCCAAAAATAAGGACAATTTTTAAATATTGTTCTTATAAACTTAGAAAGATAATAGAATAGTAGGTCTTTCATTAGTATGAATTTTCTGAAGGATATGAAATCTGAAACTCAAATGCCTGTCATTATTTTCTAACTTCAGTCTTTAATGATTTACCACTAATTTGCCAAAAGGAACACAATTTTATGAAAAATGGACCAAAAATGTGATGCAACAATATAAAATAGCCACACAATACAGCTGGGAACCTGTCAAAGAAGGGACACTTTTTTAATATTAGTACTGCTAACTTGAGCAGCTGACAAAATAAAAGAGTCTACATGCATTTCTGAAATAAAAGTAATCTATAACTCTGATTATTACAGTTATTTCTTAATTGTGAACCCTCCATGTTTTCTTCCAAAATTGCTATTTTGCAGCGGGATTATTAGGGGAAGAGCAACATTTTGAGCCAAATTCAGGGACAGTTGTGAGGTTTGGCTATGCCTAATTCTATAAAGCAATTTGCATGTGCCTCTCAACCTGTTAATGCAATAAATCTGGACAAGGCCAAATATATTGGGGGAACATACAAACAGTACTAAAAATTGCTCTTGTATAAACTGGGATAGTTGATAGAACAGGTCTTACTTTAGCATGCATTTTTCTGAAGGTTATGAAGTCTGAAACTAGTGTGTCATTATTTAGTGACTTAATTCCTAAATGATTTGCCAGAAAACCACAAATTTTATGAGGAACAAACCAAAAATAAGAAGCAAAAAACCTATTCATTCTTTGAAAGTCTGGACAGTTGGGAGGTATAGTTCAGCTGGGGCTGTCTAAGTTTGCCGCCCTTCCCCCTCACAAAACCATGGTCAAATGGAGCCTCCCCCTGCAGCCATTCCAATGATTCATTACTTTGCTATTTCACTCCATTTACCATAAACACTAATGTGCATACTGATTTACTTCTATGATGATTTGAACTTCATTTGAAAGTTTTATTTTGCATTTTACAGCACAAACACTAAGACATCTGCTAAACAAACTTGGCATTAAAACTTCTCTGCCCTTGAAACTCACATTCATTGAAACAACATTAAAACCCACATTCAAAGAAAATATATTTTACCCGTGGCAGATAAAAATTAATTCTGGGCTGTTTTCAAATCATAGGCCCCTTGCATATGAAACATACATGTGCTCTTTGATACACCTTCCTATTGCTTTGAACATTTTTCCAGTAAACAATGAAACAAAACTGCCCAATTCAGAACTTTTCCATCATACAAGTCTACTCAAACTTCTACAGTCCACTATTATCAGTAAATATGCACAATTCTACAGTCCACCATTATCAGTAAATATGCACAATCTCTGAAGTAGTAAAAAAGTCATCTAAATAATTCCACGTTAAATAAATCTGTAAAGAAGAGGTTGCTGCTAGCAATCGCCTTTATATTTCATGGTTTCATCGAAAAATAGTGTCTGATGCCCCTGAGGAATAAATTGCCTAAATTACATTAAAAATAAGCTAGTAATATTGCAATAGGAAATGGATGGCAAACTGATAACAGGCTCATAGTATCTTAACTTTCAGTGCGGCAGCATTCACCGCTTATAGGAGTAGAACCAACAACCTTCTGCATCAGAAGCAAGTACACAACCTGTTGTGCTATTAGCAATGTGAGCTGACTTAGCATAATCAGCACTACACTTCTCTTCCCCTGCAGCTCTCAGCTCCTTGTAAAATCTACTCAATACTCAACTGCATCTCAACTTCGCAGCACAAGAAGTCTGGAAAAAGCCAAATTTATTGGGGTGGGTCAAAAGGGCAAAAACCAGGGACACATTAAACATTGCTTGTATAATTTTGGAAAACTACTAGAATAAAATGCTGTGTTACCACCATACATTTTACTGCCAAGGTCCCTGTGCAAAAAAGAGTGAGAACAACATACCACTATGCCAAATCACCTGCTTTGTGAAAGAAAAATGCTGTGTTACCACCGTACATTTTACAGCCAAGGTCCCTGTGCAAAACAGTCAAGAGCAACATACCACTACACCAAATCAGCTGCTTTGTGAAAGAGAGGAAGACTGAAACTTAAATGGCTATCATTTAATGAATTCAGTTCTCACCATAGCTGTCAACCTCTTAGCACAAAACACCTGGACAAACCCAGTAATGAGGGAATACAGCCCTCAAACATATTCAGTGAATTCAGTTCTTGCCATAGCTGTCAGCCTTAGCATAAAAAACCCGGACAAAGCCACTAACAGGGTATTACAATCCAAAAAATAAGGACAAATTTCAAATAGTCATCTTATAAACTTAAAAAATTGCTATAATAAAAGGTTGTGTTACTATATATTTATTGCTAGAGTAAAAAGTTGTTTTACTATATATTTTCTGAAGACTATGAAGTCTGAAATTCAAATGACTGTCAATTTTACTTCTGATGGAACAAAAACAATTTTCAGCAGAGACCCAGGGAGAAATACTGTAGACACATGTCTTTGTAAAATGGCAGGACACCAGAGCAAATCCACACAAACACAGAGATAAGATGCAGACTCCACACAGAAGGCACCCCAGCCAAGAATCAAACCACAAATCCTATAGCTGTGGGGCAACAATACTGCCACTGCACCATCAAATATGTAAGGAATTAAACATTCAGAAACCTGAAGTCTGAAATTCAAATGCCTGTCAATTTTATTTAACATTTGTTAATCAGGACAGTCTGACTTGGAACAAAAAAACAATTTTCAGCAGAGGCCCAGGAAGAAATAATGCAGACATGTCTTTGTAACATGGGAGGACACAAAAGCAAACCCACACAAACACAGGGAGAAGATACAGACCTCACAAAGAAGGAACCCCAGCCAAGAATCAAACCTGAGAACCTGCAGCTGTGAGGCAACAATGCTACCACTGCACCATCAAATAAAAGCAAAC
Organism: Protopterus annectens; assembly: GCF_019279795.1. NCBI lineage: Eukaryota > Metazoa > Chordata > Ceratodontiformes > Protopteridae > Protopterus > Protopterus annectens. Next base: position 138,613,532 of record NC_056743.1, on the reverse strand, counting down.
CCACACAAACACAGGGAGAAGATACAGACCCCACAAAGAAGGAACCCCAGCCAAGAATCAAACCTGAGAACCTGCAGCTGTGAGGAACAATGCTACTACTGCACCATCAAATATCAAGCATTGCAACATTTACAAACCACAGATATTATGAGGAACAGATCAGATCAAATATGAGGCAAAAATCTGCAATTTTTTTACAAATGGTGGTGGGTAGGGAACTCAAGTCTTTAACACCTGCATACAGGGTACAGGGTTCAAGCCTGAGGTATTCCCTACCACACCACCATGAGTCTAACCACCAGTATATTGCACCTGGGGCATTTTCACTCACTCACTCACTCACTCACTCACTCACTCACTCACTCACTCACTCACTCACTCACTCACTCACTCACACACAAGTAAACTCACCATACACACACGCACACAAGTAAACTCACCATACACACACACACACGCACACAAGTAAACTCACCATACACACACACATGCAAGTAAACTCACCATACACACACACATGCAAGTAAACTCACCATACACACACACACTTGCAAGTAAACTCACCATACACACACACACTTGCAAGTAAACTCACCATACACACACACACACTTGCAAGTAAACTCACCATACACACACACACACACACTTGCAAGTAAACTCACCATACACACACACACACTTGCAAGTAAACTCACCATACACGCACACACTTGCAAGTAAACTCACCATACACGCACACACTTGCAAGTAAACTCACCATACACTTGCAAGTAAACTCACCATACACACACGCACACAAGTAAACTCACCATACACACACACACTTGCAAGTAAACTCACCATACACACACACACACGCAAGTAAACTCACCATACACACACACACTTGCAAGTAAACTCACCATACACACACACACTTGCAAGTAAACTCACCATACACACACACACTTGCAAGTAAACTCACCATACACACACACACACACTTGCAAGTAAACTCACCATACACACACACACTTGCAAGTAAACTCACCATACACTTGCAAGTAAACTCACCATACACACACACTTGCAAGTAAACTCACCATACACACACACACTTGCAAGTAAACTCACCATACACACATACACTTGCAAGTAAACTCACCATACACTTGCAAGTAAACTCACCATACACACACACACTTGCAAGTAAACTCACCATACACACACACACTTGCAAGTAAACTCACCATACACTTGCAAGTAAACTCACCATACACACACACACTTGCAAGTAAACTCACCATACACACACACACTTGCAAGTAAACTCACCATACACACATACACTTGCAAGTAAACTCACCATACACTTGCAAGTAAACTCACCATACACACACACACACACTTGCAAGTAAACTCACCATACACACACACACACACTTGCAAGTAAACTCACCATACACACACATTTGCAAGTAAACTCACCATACATAAATCCAACACACTTACCTGCAAGTAAATCACCATAAATTCAATGTCCTTTCTCCATAAATCCAATGCAAGTACATCCAAACCCTGCCTGCGACCTGCAATACATCCAAAGACCCGTGAGATCCAAACCCCGCCTGCAACTCCAGACCCACCCGCGAGATCTTCCCGACGAGAGACTGCAGCAATTCCAGACTGCTGGTGTTGCAGTTCGACCCCGACACGTTTTCCCAGCGAGTCTATGCAGTTTAAAACTGCATAGACTTCTGGGAGCTCCGTTCCTCATGTTTCCCTATCAGGACTGCCTGGAGCATGCGCAGAGACTCGCAGTAGCAGTCCGGACTACTGCGCATGCGCGTTGTCCACAAATTTTTTAACTTTTTTTTTCTTTTTTATTTATTTGTTTTTAGTTTTATTTCTTTTAGTTTCAGTTGAGGGGGCTGCAGTCCGGCAGTCCAATAGCACGGGCTGCCCCTGGGAAGGGCTGATACTAAAACTAAAACATTTAACTTTGGCATGTGCTGCAAAAGCAGGATTCAGCAGTGAAACCACTTATGCTGGGATTGATCAAAGCCAAAAAGAGGAAGGGTGAGGCAGACGCTCAATGGATAGATAGTATTACTGAGGTAATAAACATAAATTTGCAAGACCTTAAATAAGCAGCTCTTGAAACTGGCTTGGCATGTTAAAGTCCTTGAGTTGACCGAGTTTGAGTTCTCTAAACAACAATAAAAATAAATAAATAAATAAATAAATATATATATATATATATATATATATATATATATATAGCTCTATATATATATATATATATATATATATATATATATATATATATATATATATATATATATATATATATATATATATATATATATATATATATATATATATATGTGTGTGTGTGTGTGTAATATATATAGAGAGTGATAGATATAGATAGATAGATATAGATTGACAGAGAGCTACACAGACAGATATAGGAGTACAGCAGTTGATTGACAGGTGTGTGAGACTGCACAATTCCCAGGGGACTATGCCCTTTCCTGTATTTGTACAATCTTTGGAATTAGTATGTGTGTGTGTGTGTATGTAAAAATATAAATATATATATATATATATATATATATATATATATATATATATATATATATACATACATACACACACACACACACAAACACACACATACTAATTCCAAAGATTGTACAAATACAGGAAAGGGCATAGTGTAAGTTTGTATGACTGAGTGAGGTGCTGGGCAGAGGTGGGGTTTGAAAATTAGTTTATGTGCTAATGTTAGTTGGGTATAAGAAAGATGGCTTGAGAATTTGAGCCAACTGAGTTCTGCAATTGTTTCACAGTGGTGTGTGCGGTTAGGTTTACCTGAGGCAAATTTAGCTACTTTATAATAGCAGGATTGCAGTTTATTACCAAGGGATAACAGTAGGTTGGGAAAGATAGCACTTCCATATAGAAGGGAAGGGAGGAGTAGCGTACTTGCTAGTTTAGCTTTGGTTTGCTTATTGAGATATAATTTGCGCCTATATAGTTTGCCTAATTTAAAGTGTACTGTTTTTATTGTGTTATGAATATGTGGCTCAAAGGTAAGTTTGTCATCTATTGTTATTCCTAATAATTTGGCAGTTTTAGTTATTTCTATTTCAGTTCCATCCTTAGGAATAAATCTTGAAGTCTCTGGTTGGTGGTATTGAAGTGAATAGGAGTAGTTTTGTTTTTTTTGGTGTTTAGTAGCAGTTGAGAATTATTTAGCCAGGTTTCTATTGAAGTAAAAGCTTTTGGGGTTATCTTGAGAAGGTCAGATAAATTGTTGGTGGAAGAAATAATTGTCCAATCATCAGCATACTGGATCAAGTTACCAAGTTGAAAGACTTTGTGAAGGTCATTGATAAAAATATTGAAGAGTAGTGGCCCTAGAATGGAACCCTGAGGGACTTCTATGTTTTTTTTTTGATAGGTAGATTGCGCATTTTGCCATTTTACTGATTGTTCCCTGTTACTGAGGTAGGAAGTGAACCAGCTGACTGAGTTGGGGGAACACCCTAGTTTTGATATTTGGTACAGTAGTTTGTTGTGTCATACTGTGTCAAAAGTTTTTGACAGATCTAGTAGGACTACTGAAGTATAGAGACCAGTGTCAAGGGCTTTGTTGACAGTATCGGTGAAAGAGAGCAGGTCTGTAACTGTGCTATGTGCTGGACGGAAGCCATGTTGTGTGGGAGAGAGAAGCTCATTGTCTAGGAGGCATTTAAATAGTTGAGTGTTCATAGGTTCATAGGTTCATAGGTTCATACTAGGCTATCTGCCCGATGGGCATTTACAAGCCTAGCCCATAGTTTTGTGGCTTACGCCACCCCTTAGGTTTGGGGAACTATGCCCATTATTTTGCTGTGCCTCTGTCGAGCAGTGACACTGAGGTAATCCCTGGGGTATACTTGCGATCTCCCATCCATTGGTCAAGATTTCTCTTAAACAAAGCCAGCGAGGTGCTTTGCCTCACATATACCGGGATTTTGTTCCACAGCATAGGGAGTCTTTGGGTAATGAATCTATCCCTCCAGCACGTTCTATTAATGGCCGTGTCAAGGTTTAGGTCTCCGCTCTTGTGGCTCTGATGGATCTAGATTTTTGAGGTGAAGCATGTACATCAAGTCAGGGTTTGATAATGCCTTGTATGTCAGGCACAGGTCACCCTGAGCAAGCGTGCGACTGAATAGAGTTGGAGTTCTTTCAGTCTGGCAGCATAGGTCAGATTTTTGAGACTCATAATCCTCTTGGTGAGGAACTTTAGTGGCCTCTCCAGCTGCTGTAAGTGTCGGGTCAGATACATTCCGAATGGGGCATTGTACTCAATCATTGGTCGGATGAGTGATGAATATAGGGAGACTATGACCTCTCTTGATCTAGATGTGAATCCCTTCATGATAAGGTGGGCAATGTAGAAGGTCTTCCTAACTATTTTTGCAACATGGGTGTCGAATGACAGACTGCTGTCAACCTGGGTCCCCAGGTCCCTAATAACCTCTTCTGTGCTCAGTGGATTTCCACCTATATGGTAGCTAGGGGTAACCTTGTTTTTCCCGAAGGGTATGACTATGCATTTTTGGCATTTAACTTTAGGCCGTGGCTCTGGCACCAGTTATCCGTATCTGTGAGACCCTTCTGAAGGATATCTGTGTCAGATGTGTTTTACTACGGCACCCAGTTTGCAGTCATCTGCAAACTTTGTCAGCCATAACCCTCCGTGTTAGCTTGTACTTGGAAAAGTAGATGCCAAACAAGAGTGGGCCCAGGACTGAGCCCTGTGGGACACCACTTGAGACAGGCTTAGAGTCAGACATGGCACCGCAACTCTGACCCTGTGGGTTCTGTCACTCAGCCAGTTTGCAACCCATCTTGTGATGTATGGGTTAACATTTAGGCTGATGAGTTTTTCAATGATACCCGAGTGGGGTATTGTGTCAAGGCCTTCGCCAGATCGAGGTAGGCTGTATGGACTGCCTTTCCCTCATCAATGGCCTTGGTGACTGTTTCAAAAGTCAACCAAGTTTAAAAGGCATGACCTGCCCTTGACAAAGCCAAACTGGGTTGGATCCAGAGTCTGCAAATTCCCTATGTCTTTATTTATGAGATCCATTATGATCCTCTCCATGGCTTTGCAGATAAGGCTTGTCAAGCTAATGGGTCGGTAATTTCCAGGGTCGGTGGAGGCACCGCCTTTGTGAAGTGGGACTACAGTCGCTGTGCGCCACTCCCTGGGTACGTATCCTGAGGTGAGGCTACGATTAAACAGCTGTCCTAACTGAGGATTTAATTCCTCGTTGAGTGCATGTAGCACACAGCCGGGGACACCATCAGGTCCCATGGATGCTGTGTTTTTTGCCTTTGAGAGCCGTTCTCACTTGGGCATTAGAGATGTTTGGGGGTCTGCAATCTGTTGGTATAGATATCTCTCCTTTTGGGGAGGGGAGAAGTTTGCACTGAACCTGTCAGCCAGTATGTTGGCAATGTCTGTAGGATCAGTAATCTTCTCATCATTTTGAACTAATTCTGAGCATATCTGGGAGTTTCCTCCCAGGTTTCTAACATAGCTAAAGAAGGCCTTATGATTGTCTTTAGAGTCTTTAGCTATTCTTCTCTCAAAATTTGCTTTGGATGATTTTATGAGGGCTCTCAGCTTTTTACTTAAAGTGATCAAGCGTCTTACCTTTCAAGGATTTTGCTCTATCATGTAGTAGCTTCCTCCTTTTGTTGTAGAGTTTGTTTATGGCTGGGGTCCACCAGACTGGACGCTTGCCTTTGGTACAAAGAGTCTTTGTTTTGCTTGGGATTGCCTTATCCATGCAGTCCTGCAGGTGCTGGTAGAAGGCATTTGTAAGTGATTCAGCGGCTAGAGTACTATTTTCCGCTCAGGGGCCTTAAAGGAGACCACACTAGTCTTTAGAAGTGCAAAGTCTGCTTTGAGAAGTTCTTTACTGTGGTCTTTTGTTTCAGGAGGGTGGGATGAGGACCTCCAGCGAGATTTGTTTGTGATCTGATCTCACCAGTGAGGGGTATACTTCTGGTGTTGAACATTTTGCTCCCATGTTCGTGATGATGAGATCAAGTATGTTTTCTCCTCTTGTGGGGATAGTGACTAGTTGTTCCATGGCATTTGAGTTTATGAATTCCAGGAACTTTTGGGCCAGGGTGTTTGGGCTTGAGTAGCATTCCCAGTCTATATTTGGGTAATTGAAGTCACCTAGTATGATGGTATTAGGGGATACATTTATTCCCTCCAGTGTTTTCAGGAAGGCCAAGTGAGATTCCTGAGTTTGTGAGGGTGGCCTGTAACATGCTACAATTTGTAGAGCAGTCTTGCCTATGGTTAACTGCACCTGGATGGTCTCTGATGCATCGTGCGTTGCCACCAATCTTGAGGTGTAAGTATCCTTGATGAATATGGATACCCCCCCCTCCTTTCTTGGTATTGTCCGGATTTTGGGGCGGAGCATGATATGAGGTAAAACCTGATAGTGCTGGGGTGCTCTCAGGAGCCTTGAACCAGGTTTCTGTCACAGCACAGACATCGATGTTCTCCATACTGAGAAGGGCCTCGAGTGAGTGCATTTTGAGATTGAGACTTCTGGCATTGAGCAGCATTACCCTTAGTTTTTTTCCTTTTTTGTGTTCTAGGGTGGAAGGTTTAGAATTTGAGCCTTGCCTAAAAAGGCACTATGGGGTGGCAAGAGCCTTTGCCAATATCCGGAATCCCAGGGTGACAGGTGCAAGCCGTCCCTTAGCAGCGTGGCTTGTCCAGCATGTCATCCCAGGCAGACAGACATTGGATCCCCTTTGAATGACACCAGAGTTTAAGCCAATTGTTAAAACTGATCATCTTATCTTTGTATTGTGGCATCATTCTTGGTGAAGGTAGGATACTGCTCAAGGTCAGGGTCATACCTGCCTGGGCTACATAATCAGAGAGCTCCTCAATGTCTCTTTTCATGTAGTCCAAGGAGGTGCGTCTCAGGGCGTTTACACCAGCGTGGACAATGACAGAGACGAACATGTACCTGCTGTTGAGAGACCTGAGTGCTTGCGTTATGTGGCGGATTCTAGCGCCCGACAGGCAGCTTACTGTGACCTTCTCCTTACTCAGTCTGGTGAGCGGGACGTCAGTGTGTCTGACTATGGAGTCACCAATGACTAGTGTGTCTGGCATTGTGTTTGGCCTTAAGGGCTGTGACTGTTTGACACTCTGACTGTGAGGTCTATGTGTTGCAGGTGTTGTGTTTTGAGGTAACAGTTGTTTGGGTGTATGCTTTGGTGGTCTCTGCTGTTTTGGTAGATTTTTGATCAGAGCCTCCAGTATGTCTTTGTGTGTTTATGTGTATGATTTGTGGTTGTGATGGTACTATGTGAGACTGGGTCTATAGTGTATGTGGTAACCTTCTCCTCCTGTCTGGTCTTGCCAGTCTTGTGTTGAGAGAGCTCAGCCTCCAGTTTGGCCGTATAATTGCATCTCTCGCATGTATTTGTGTTTTGTGGGAGGAGAGAGGGTTGTCTGTGTACATGAGACAGTTGTAACATTGCCTCAATATTCCCAGGTTCACCAGCTGAGCAGGAGAGGACACTAGCAACTGATCCTCGACATGCTAGAAGGAAATAGACAAAAAAACTTTAAAAGAGTTTTCAGGGGATGTGGGTGAGCAAGAAAGGGGCTTGCCTTTTTGGGGTGCTATCTATAACAAGAGTGCTGTATCAAGGTGATAAGTACTGTAGGAGCAAGTGCTAGGTTTTATAGATAGAGTATAGTCTACTTGGAGTCAAGTAGAGATGATCTTTTTAGTTTAGGATACAGGTTTGATCAGTAGTATAGTTCGAGGAAGGTAGTTATAAGGGAAAATTTGAAGAGTGGAATTTAGATGGCCCAAATAGTTTAAACTTTGCTAACCGCTGCTGCTCTAGTGTGCAACGGTGGCAACTCCGTGCTAATTGCTAAATCGCTAATCGCGTTTAGCGTGTTTTATACCAGGGGGCTGGAAAAAGCTAGAAACTGGCCCCAAATGACCAATAAACTACTAGTTACTGGCTGAAACCTCACAAAACTGGACCAAAAGGCAGCTCAATGCTTCCCCCTCACTGGTAAGCAAGGTAACTTCCTTTCCCCAAATAAGGCAAGGAAACAGTACACAGGAACTACAAACAAAGCCCAGGAATCAGCAAACTCTGAAACTGGACTAATCTAACCCAGTAAAGCAGGAAAAACAAGAGATTTTTTTTTTTTTTTTTTTTTCTCAAAGAATAGGCAGGTACAGCAAACACTTATAAATGCTATAAACCAGCTATTACAGCTAACACAGAAGAAATGCTACAATACAGTTAATAAGTAACAAACAGAGATTATAAGTGCAAAATTAAGTTAAATGCAGAAAAACAGTTGCAATGTAACAGCAAGGCAGGCGAGATACAGTCGCTAGGTATTCAGATGATAAAAGCAACAAAATATACTTATTATCAAGAAAAGTCGCTTTTCAGCTCTCTGTAGCCTGGATAACTCTGCTGGCCCGTGGAGTCTGTGCTGAGTAGGTACAAGCTGGAAAACGCGTTTAGCGTGTTTTATACCAGGGGCTGGAAAAAGCTAGAAACTGGCCCCAAATGACCAATAAACTACTAGTTACTGGCTGAAACCTCACAAAACTGGACCAAAAGGCAGCTCAATGCTTCCCCCTCTCACTGGTAAGCAAGGTAACTTCCTTTCCCCCAAATAAGGCAAGGAAACAGTACACAGGAACTACAAACAAAGCCCAGGAATCAGCAAACTCTGAAACTGGACTAATCTAACCCAGTAAAGCAGGAAAAACAAGAGATTTTTTTTTTTTTTTTTTTTTTTTTCTCAAAGAATAGGCAGGTACAGCAAACACTTATAAATGCTATAAACCAGCTATTACAGCTAACACAGAAGAAATGCTACAATACAGTTAATAAGTAACAAACAGAGATTATAAGTGCAAAATTAAGTTAAATGCAGAAAAACAGTTGCAATGTAACAGCAAGGCAGGCGAGATACAGTCGCTAGGTATTCAGATGATAAAAGCAACAAAATATACTTATTATCAAGAAAAGTCGCTTTTTCAGCTCTCTGTAGCCTGGATAACTCTGCTGGCCCACGTGGAGTCTGTGCTGAGCAGGTACAAGCTGGAAAACGCAGCGTTTAGCGTGTTTTATACCAGGGGGCTGGAAAAAGCTAGAAACTGGCCCCAAATGACCAATAAACTACTAGTTACTGGCTGAAACCTCACAAAACTGGACCAAAGGCAGCTCAATGCTTCCCCTCTCACTGGTAAGCAAGGTAACTTCCTTTCCCCCAAATAAGGCAAGGAAACAGTACACAGGAACTACAAACAAAGCCCAGGAATCAGCAAACTCTGAAACTGGACTAATCTAACCCAGTAAAGCAGGAAAAACAAGAGATTTTTTTTTTTTTTTTTTTTTTTTTCTCAAAGAATAGGCAGGTACAGCAAACACTTATAAATGCTATAAACCAGCTATTACAGCTAACACAGAAGAAATGCTACAATACAGTTAATAAGTAACAAACAGAGATTATAAGTGCAAAATTAAGTTAAATGCAGAAAAAACAGTTGCAATGTAACAGCAAGGCAGGCGAGATACAGTCGCTAGGTATTCAGATGATAAAAGCAACAAAAATATACTTATTATCAAGAAAAGTCGCTTTTTCAGCTCTCTGTAGCCTGGATAACTCTGCTGGCCCACGTGGAGTCTGTGCTGAGTAGGTACAAGCTGGAAAACGCGCGTTTAGCGTGTTTTATACCAGGGGGCTGGAAAAAGCTAGAAACTGGCCCCAAATGACCAATAAACTACTAGTTACTGGCTGAAACCTCACAAAACTGGACCAAAAGGCAGCTCAATGCTTCCCCCTCTCACTGGTAAGCAAGGTAACTTCCTTTCCCCCAAATAAGGCAAGGAAACAGTACACAGGAACTACAAACAAAGCCCAGGAATCAGCAAACTCTGAAACTGGACTAATCTAACCCAGTAAAGCAGGAAAAACAAGAGATTTTTTTTTTTTTTTTTTTTTTTTCTCAAAGAATAGGCAGGTACAGCAAACACTTATAAATGCTATAAACCAGCTATTACAGCTAACACAGAAGAAATGCTACAATACAGTTAATAAGTAACAAACAGAGATTATAAGTGCAAAATTAAGTTAAATGCAGAAAAAACAGTTGCAATGTAACAGCAAGGCAGGCGAGATACAGTCGCTAGGTATTCAGATGATAAAAGCAACAAAAATATACTTATTATCAAGAAAAGTCGCTTTTTCAGCTCTCTGTAGCCTGGATAACTCTGCTGGCCCACGTGGAGTCTGTGCTGAGTAGTGTGTACATATTTTTCTAATATTTTTGACAGTGGTGAAAGTAGTGGGATTGGGCAGTAGTTTGAAAGGTCTTGGAAGGTTCCACCTTTATGTAGTGGGGTGATGATAGATTTTTTTCCATAGCATAGCATTCATAGAGAGAGATCGATTTATTAGTATACTGACTGGGTATGCAATTGCACTTGAAGTTAGCATTAAATATTTGGGAGGGAGTTTGTCAGCAGAGAGAGAGAGCAGGGTTTAAGTCTATTTAGAAGTTTGGATATTTGTGAGGTGGGAATGGTTTGGATAGAGAAAGAAGGTGTTGCTGGATTATTAATGCAGGAGTATAGAGTAGGGGAAGTATTATTATTTGAGGAATCTGTTGTAGGGTTTTTGATTAGGTTTTGAATAGTAGTAATGAAATGGGTGTTAAAATCATGAGAGATTTGCTGTGGGCTTTTGTCAGGTGTTGGGGATGGGTTTTGTATAGTGCCAGGATTAAGTAATGTGGAAAATGATTTCCAAAACTCTTTTGGATTGTTGTTTGCAGTGTACAGCTGTGAGGTGAAGTAGTTTTTCTTATCTTGTATGACTAGTTTTTTGGAATCGTTACAGAGTTGCTTATAGGCCAGTTCAGTTTGTTTAGTTTTAGATTTTTGCCACTGTTTCCATGCTTGATCTCTATGGAGAAGGTTTTGTTTAGTTGACTTAGTTAGCCAAGGGGCATAGTTTGCCTTGGTGCATTTGGTTCGAGTAGGGGCTAAGCTATTAAGTGTGTCCAGAAAAAAGTTTGTTGCAATAGTTAATGGCATCATCTAGGGGGAGCGTTTTTAGTGGGAGCCAATTTTTGGGTATTAAGGATACTTACAAATTTATCTGGGTCAAAGTGGGTGAGATTTCTGGATGTTTTATAGGTGTGTGTTTTTGATATTTGAAGGTGAGTCCTAAGGGTGAAAGCTGGGAGGTGGTCACTTAGTATATTAGCTAAGGTGGCTTAATTGGAATAATTTTGTGGGTGAGATACTAATATCCAGTCTAGGGTGGATTTTGATCTAGTGGGTAGGAGTTGTAATGAGCTGTGTGAAGCTATGTAGGTTTATGCTGTTGACTGGAGAGTTGGTTGATAGGTTTAGCCAATTAGTGTTTGTATCTCCTAGAATAATGGTTTCCTGTGAGATGCTTTGATTTGCCCATGATAAAAAGTTCTCAAGGAGGGGGGATATATTGCCCTACTGGGATGTAGATTACTGCTATAATTATACATTTGTTATTATTAACATGAAGGGAAGTAAGATTTCTAGATTGCCTAAAGTGGGGGGTTGTTTGGGATAGATTATGTTAAGGCTGTGATCGTAGATTAGTGCTATGCCACCACCTTTTTAGTGGATTCTCTCAGCATGGAATATGTTGTACCCTGGAGGAAGAATTTCAGTATCAGCAATATGTGGCTTTAGCCATGTTTATGTTACTGTTACAATATTGGGGGTGTGAGTGGATAGAAATGCATGGAACTCAGTAATTTTGTTACATATGCTACGTGTGTTTATTGTTGCTAGTTGAAGCTGTAGGCTTTTTTCCTGTGGTAGAAGATGTAGGGCCAGAGTTAGGGTGGATGTCCCCACATTGTGTGAGAGATAGGAGGAGGTGAATAATAGCATTGGTGTCATTTTTATGTGAAAGTAGTTTAGGAAGATAAGTATTGTTTCATTTGAGTTTGGAATGGGTATGGAAAAGTTTTGTTCTATGTAGGTTATATGCATTGTGTAGGAATAAGGAGGGTGAGATGTTTGAATAGCTATTTCTGCTAAGAGGCAATGGAAGGGTTTGTGTACTAGATCTTAAATTAGGCAAACTATATAGGCACAAATTATATCTCAATAAGCAAGGAAGAATATGTAGTGGTAGTTAGGGTTAATAAAGTTGGAGATGTAAAGAGGGTTAGAAAGAGAATGATGTAGCTTATGTGACTATATGTGTATATGTGGGAGGGCATTTCCTATGTGGAACAGGTGTCATTAAATGTGATTGGAAAATAGGGGTGGAGCTAGCGAGTGTGAGCTGATTGGTTTACAGGTGATGAGGTAGTAAGGGGTGGGGTTTATGAGTGTATAAATGTAATTATACTGAGGGTGGGTGGGAATGGGAGAAGGGTAGAGGAGCGGAGTGAGCCCGAGCGCAGCGAAGGGTGAACGGAGCGGGTTGCACCAGGCCCTTGTGGCAGAGCAGGGCCAGAAATCCACAAAAACAATCAGTAAGAGGATATGATCCTATGTTATACCTCTTTTAATTATTAGTTAGTACTTCTAATTATTCTGATTTTAAAATGCTATATTAATCAGAAACAGTGCAAAGACTTTATCAAATAAAATCCGTAAGCTGTATTAATCCCCAGGTCAGGGAGAGCTTGTAACCAAGTAGAACAAATATACAGGGACTTGACTTGTAGTTATAGGACTGCAAAGTGCGGCTTACATAAAATATGTACATCTTGCAAGCTTTGCCTAACGTAACAGCAGAAAGGAGAGGTAACTAACAGAATGAAATTATGAGCTAGGTACCGATAGCAAGTGCTCGAACTAGTATTTTGTTAATCCAGAATTACTTTGTGAAGTACTGGTTATGAGCACAATAATTCTTTGGCCAAATAAGGTGGAGGGGGGAAAACAAGTGCACGGTGCCCTAAGTGTGCACACCACGATCATTAACAGACAATTTCTACAGAAAAGTCAGACACAGTAACTGATCAGAAAATGTTTGAAAGTACACTGCAGATTCTTAGATTAGATGGTGGTCAGAACACTGATTTTGCGGCCAGAGGTAACACAAAGTTCAGGCTATGCAGGGGAGTCGTCCACTAAGGAATGTGCTGACTGAACTTCTCTGCATGCCTTGAAAAGCAAAACATATTTTCCAGCTATTACCACCTTTGCGTGGGCATACTGATGTATACAGTCCATCAGAAGAAGAGTTGCCAATGTCAAATGTCATTATGCCAGACACTGTGACCTTTTTCATAACTGTTTCAGTCTTCCCTCCTTCAGCTAGTATCTCAGTCATGTCAGTGTTGGCATGTTCTACATGTTGATTTCAATATTTTGCACGCGCACATGTGTGTGTGTGTGTGTGTGTGTGTGTGTGTGTGTGTGTGTGTGTGTGTGTGTGTGTGTATGGTGTTTAATGACAGGCAATCAGCTACTTATACCAAAGACAATAAAAAAGGTATTCTAGGAGCATGTTATTGACAGCAGTACTATAACTGATCATACTTTATAGTTGAGATACTTTGACAGTTTTTTTGTAAGAATGTTATGGCTTTAGTTATCAAGGAATATGACCTTAGCAGTTATTGCTACTGTCCTGTCCTAGCTTAAAGTATGGTCTTGGCTGCTTTAAAGGAGATAAAGCCTAATTCTACTGCTGGCCCTTTTGTCAAGATAATCCTTGCATTGCTTTCTTTAGGAAAACCATAAAATCTGCTTTTCTGCTAGTTGTGTGGAAATAGAAAACAGATGCTGCTGTCTCTGACTGGAGACCTTAAGAAGATTGAAAAGTATAGGTCAATTACAGTTTGATGGGTATTATCAGAAAACATTTTGAAAGAATCTTTCTTGAAGTTGTCCCCAACTCTGTTAGACTTTCAATGAATTTGACCAACATTTTTTGAAGGAAGATTTTATCTAGCTAACTTACAGAATAATTATGACAATCATACTGAATTAGCCAATCAGGGTTTATCAGCAGATGTAACCTATTTAGGTCACATAATGCCATTGGCTCTCATGCTTATTTATCAATATTGAATGCACTGAATAAAAATAAACAGCAATCCTTTCATACCTAAGCTAGTCTCTAACTGGCATATTAATTAATCAGCAGGAGCAAAGATAAATCAATAATCTACCAAAAAAGCGCATTCAGTGGGGATCTGTTTTGGGTTCTTTTCTTTTTCAGAATGCCTTATAGCCATGTTTCCAAAATATCGAGGCACATGAATTTAATGATGAAAGTAAGATTGGCTTGACTGTTACTAACCTGCAAAAGCAAGGTAGGCTTCAAAATTTCTCAGATAATTTGTGCAACCAGTTGATGATAAATGTGGTGGCAGTTAACATAATAAAATGTTTGGTATTACATTATGGTGCACATCTTTTAAACTATTTATTCTTAATATTGAACTACTACCAGTTTCTGATGAGGTCAAGGACTTGGGGATTGTGACAGACTGCTCTTTAATGTTTGATTTAAGTGTTAGTTATATTACAAGGAAATGTTATGGTATCACCAGGGATATTTTCTGCAAATTAACATTAGGGTATCTGGAAAAGAATTTGATTAGGCCACAGAAAGTATAGCAGCTCAGGGTGCATGTATGGAGTAAGTTCAATCAAAAATCTTGAAACAATTCAAGAAATTATTTACAAGGAGATTTATCATGGTAAGAACATTTTCCTAAAAAGAGAGATTTGAGAAACCAGGTATTTGCCGTAACTTATAGATTACTACTTATCTCCTCCCCCTAGTTCTTTATGGTGCTCCCATTTTTATTAACCTCTATGCATCACAAAAATCAAAACATGAGCAACAAAGTTCTTTAATTTGTGCAAACACCCCTTTCAGAAGCTACCACTGTATACCACTAAAAAGCCTAAATGTTTTCAAACTATCCCATCAACTAACATATACACAACTTCTTACCACCTATAAAATTATCCAGCATCTGTCTGCTTGTCTAGCACTAAATAACATTCTACAAAGCTTTGGTCCCAGTCGGTCATTATGACTCAGTGACCAAAAACTCATGTCTACCCACAAACCTATCAAATCAGCTGGGCATTGTTTATGCTTGTACCATGTTGCTGAGGACTCTACGAGATCAATACCATCCCCTCCCATCCCTCAAACCCATTCTGAAAGACTTCCTAGCCAAAAGCTGACTCTGTTCTTGTTCATCTCCAGGATTAATTATATCCATGAATATGAACAAGTACCTATTCATACCTTACACCTCCTTACTCTTCCTTCTTAGAATTCCTTATGTTCCTTACTTCTACCAATTTCTCATCCCTGGCTTTCTTTCTAAATATGCCATAAGCCTGCTTCTCTCACTTCAAAATGCAGTTCCCATTTGTCTTATACTACCTTACCTTTAATTTCTCTATAAACTGGCTAAAAATTTATTTTCTAAATACTAAATTACCATCATATAACTTGATTCTGCTCTTAACCAATGTTTTTATGTCTAATTGTGTATAACTATTTAAAATGCATATGTGTTTTGTATTTTTGAAAATTGTAAAATTATTGTTCTTAAATGTGTTGTAATACTTTGGAGCTTTTCTTTCCAGGCTTGGACAAAAAATGGACATCTACCAAGCTGTACTTTCCCAGTAATCAAATGCCAATAAATAAATAGTTTGTGAGGGTCTGCTACTGCTGTTTAAGTGTTTGCATTTATAACTTCAACTACTAGTTTACCATTCAGAAACTGTATAGCTACTTGTAATAGTATTTCTTTAAAAGTGAGCAAGAACAATAAAACTTCACTGAAAAGAAACAACTTTTCATCGTGTTACTGGAATATAACTTAGTTTTGTATTTCAGAAAAGATTTTAATCTACAAAGTTTTAAAACAAATTGTATTCATGGCTTAGTAATAAAGTTTATGACACTGGGTATTGGTTATAAAATTGACCATGGCTTCTTGTAGGTCTTGATATTAACTTCCGAAATAATGCATCACAGAGGTTGTAACATTGTAACATGAAGAGATGGCCACAACCATAATGCATGTTCCTGTGCCACGTGCTGAACAGGCAACCTGCGTGGGATATAATATCCTAGTAGCATTTACTGATTCACATGCAAGGAAGATGCTACAGAAATGTGGACACACAAAAATTGAGAGGTGATAAAGATGTCCATTTGTACCTATATTCCATTCTCCCCATACTGGAACAGGGATGATGTCCAGCTTTTGAAGATAAATGATCAGTCATTAGAACAAAAGACATCAGCCAAAGATATAGCCCTGTTTAGCAACTTTATTATGGGCGTTCGCTTGTGATACTGTCTTTGCAACATTTTTCTTCCCTAGGAGTGGTCTTCTCTTTGAAGTTTATGAGGGAACAAGTACCATTAAACAGGACTAAGGAAGGGTTAACTTCTGATCCATTTTCACTACTTGTTCACAACTCATGATCAGACAAACCCAGCCACACAGTGATGGCCTGTTCTTAAACAATGTGAAATACCTAATTGTACATGTCTGGAAGAGTTATGGGACGAATTAGAAAGAACTGTGGGCATTTTGTGTTTACCCCCCCCCCCGACCATTATGTGGGACCCCATGCATGACAGGAGTCGTCACAAAGCAAGCCTAAGCTTTCACAATTCTTAGAAGAAGTAAACAAGAAGGCACTAAAAGGAAGTACCTAAAATTGTCCATCTGTTGGCAGTATTCAAATATTCCATTTGTTGCAGAGAACATTCAAAAATTTGATCATATTTCAATTTAATACAACAAAATTATAAATACTAAACTCTACATACCTTACTGAGATTTTTAATAAATTTTAACTGATTGAGTAAAAACCTAGAAATGGCTCAAACGTTATTAAGAAGATTACAAATCTCAATGAGGCAAAGACAAATCTAAAGACAAAAAGAAAAAAAAAACACTTACAGTACAATGCATAATATTTAAGTAAAAGATGAGAGGTATGGTAAAAAAATTGCCACAAATTATCTGACAATGACATTTGATGTAGGAACAATACTAAATACAAATATGTAATGTGAAGTAATTGCTAGCAAATTGAATAAAATGCAGCTAGACAGTTAACTTTCAAGTTGTGTGTGTGTGTGTGTGTGTGTGTGTGTGTGTGTGTGTGTGTGTGTGCGCGAGTGTGTGTGTGTGTGTGTGTGTGTGTGTGTGTGTGTGTGTGTGTGTGTGTGTGTGTGTGTTTATGTGCGTGTGCACACTGCTACATAGTGTAGTGGCTTCCACCTAAAAATAAGGTTAAAAGGGTATTTCTCTACTTGAAAATATACACCTGTATATCTGGAACTGCTTTCTGGTATTGCTAATGATAAGACTAGATTAGTAATAAAACCACTGGATGTTGAAAATATATCACTCCAACAAGAATCACTAATATTTAAGTGACTTCATTTTATTAACAAACTTCATCACAAAATTATAAAAAATAGAAAATATTTCATTTTTAAAAAAATCCTTCTAAAATCACATATTATAAAGCCACCAATCAAATTCACTTAACCATGAATTATTGAACCATTCCTAACAAAACAGTGTCATTTAAGCATGAATGGAAATTAGCCCTTAAGTGGAGCTGCCAAAAAAATTATGTGATTTTAAATAAGCATTAAAATCACCCCACACTGATTTAAAATAACTTGCCCCACCACTTGAAAATTGAACTTCTTAAAACCATAACAATCTTTGGTGTTTGTCATATCTCTCTACTTCTAATAGCATAACTGTGTTCATATACACAGTCATTCAAACTCCTAACAGTTTTTTCTATATAAAATGATGCACAGGAAACACAAGATCTTAAATAATCTATTTAGATCAACAATTGAAGTAACCTTTAACACAAAATATTTTTTCATTGTTCGCTACTGTGAAAAACGATGCATCATTAATATATCTGCACTGACCATTGGAAAACTCTAATTATAATTATTATTCATGGGTAGCCAAATTATTTCAGTTGATCTCTTTTATGGTCGAAGAGGTATATAAAGATTTGTTAAGCAGAATACTCAGTTAAAGCTTCAGCACTCTTGTATACTGGTACTAATAATTATCCAAGAATGGGTGTGGGTAACACAGGAGTTACCCATGGTTAGTAAGGTTTGATCATGACGGTAAAGAATGAGTGACTAAACAAAGTCAACAATGGTTAACTCCTGCATTACCCACACATAGCAGTGGACTCTTGCTATTATGCAATGAAATTATTTAGGAAATAAAAAGTTTTATCATTTGTGAATAATGTCATATTATAAAAGGACATTAATGTTCTTTTTTTGACTTGTGGTGGCCTGGGGCATTCCAGATATGTACTGGGCATGCTCTGTGCTTAGGTACGAGTGGCTGCTAAGTGTCTTGCTCTTTCTGCATAATTATTATTATATATATATATATATATATATATATATATATATATATATATTTTTTTTTTTTTTTTTTTTTTTGCTGTTTGTTTGCTTGATTGTATGTTTATAGAGTCTGATGTGCAGATGTTTGCCTTAAACGTTTGGTCTGTTCTTCATAAAAATGTGGTTTTCTGAGAAATGGTTGAGGACTGAAGACACTAATTATAGTCCAAGATATCCATTTCAGGAGGTAAGAGGTTATAATGTACAAAGGGAGCTCTTGATGTAGAAAGTTGTGAGAGTTTTTATTATTATTATTAATAAAATTATTATTAAAATTATTATTAACTGCTGCATTGCTGTTCCAGTTTAAATTTTCCACTTAGTGGCACACAGTGGAACTTCCAGGATTATGTGGAAAATATGGTTACCAAAGTGTATGCTGTGGATTGGAATGGCTTACATTTTAATTGGCAGTAAATTCACAGGACATTTTTGCCTTTACTTTGTATTTCCTGTTGTGTCACTGAAAGAGTTGCAGGATGATCTCTGTATAGATGGCCTGGTTGCTGAAACACATTTCAGTGGCTGGACTTACTTATGTTCAGATACCCTCGACATACAATGGGTATGCTGATTGGGTTGTGTGCACATTTTGAATAGTTAATTGGCTTTATTGTATAATAGAAGTTATAGATGCACCATTCATATGATATGAAGTAATTTTGACTAATTTACAGTAGAGTCTTAGTGACACAGCTACCCAATTAGTATGCATATTTTTGAATAGTTAATTGGATTTACTGCACAATAGGAAATATATATTCACCATTCACAGGATATAAGGTACTTTTAAATACTTTACAAAAGGATCTTTATGACTTATTTCACTAAATCTAATCCTGACACTTTTTTAATATCCATCTTAATGGCTCCAAGCACTCCAATTTAAATAACTTTACAGTTTCACCAAAAGGAAACATCTCATTATTAAAAAACTCCTTTATAGTAAGCAATTACAAAATATAGCTGTATAAATGCCATGCACAATCAGAATTTACACACTTGAATAGCAAGTTCAGCTCTTTTTCAAGGACAGACCATATTGCTGATACCTGAACTAAAATTGACTAAATAAGTAAAATGCCATCTACATCTATTATAAGATCATTCTCTAGGATTAATCACAAATAACAGTTGAAACTCTTCTTATAAACAAATTAATAGTCATTGTCGTTCGTTTGTATCTAATACTAATAAAAGGAAAGTTTGGGGTTTCGTTCAGATGCTTTAATACATAGAAACACATCAGGATGGATAGCAGCATCTTAAATATGAGCAAACTAGTTAAACAGAGCTTACATGCAAACATGTTCACATCTCAACAGTTAACTACAAAATGGCAGTCAGGTTCACACGTGCTCAGAATTTATACACTTGTGCAAGCCCCTGGATAACATCTTAAAGGTATATACACACATATTGATCTACATCCTCCCTCTTAAAAACACTGCCCTTTATGCAAAACAATGTTAGAGCTAGACATGCATTACCATGTACATTGGAAACAAAACACAATGTTCATGTCCAAGTTGCTTCATATCTGCTACAGGGTTTAGAGATTCGACCATATCTTGTAACATAACTGTTGGGACTAAATTTAGCAACAGGGACAGTCTGCGGTGCCCAACTTGTATCAGGAACTTCTGGATTCATCATAGGAACAGTAATGTCCTCTGGAATTGGAACACTGAACAACTCACTCTGAGATAGTCTGTCTCACAGGCTATCTACTTTGGTATAGGCTAGGACACCGGTCTAAAATGTTTCCAGTTCCACCTAAAAGTTGCTCCTTCTGATTCTACAGTGTATAATCTCTGTTCTGGACCAATATTCTTCAGGACACCAATCTGATCATAACCTTTGGACGTTTGCATCCTTACCACTTCGCCCTCAGTTTACTGGTCTTATCCTGGTAGAACTTCTGAGTTAGGCGCTTCTTCAACAGATTGGCTTTCACTGATCTGTTGTTCTTGACACATGGAACCAACAACTGACTACTGATTGGTAATGTGGTTCTGGTTTGTCTCGACAGAAGTCTCTGAGCAGGTGAACCAAGATGTTTATCACGAGGAACATTTCTGAGATTCAAGAGATTCAGGAAAACATCAGTGTTGTCTCATTTTGACTTCTCAAGTAACTGTTCTGCACTTTGCACTGCACGTTCTGCCAAACCATTTGACTGCAGGTACTCAGGACTACTTGTGTCATGGGTAAAGTCCCATTCTTCAGCAAATCTTTTGAACTGTTGGCTTGTAAACTGTGTGCCATTGTCAGAAATAACTTTGTATGGACTTCCATGTACTGCAAAATAACAATTTATCTTAGTAATGACTGTACTGGATGCTTGGTTAGGAAGTAAGTCACTCTTGAACCAACTGGAGTAAGAGTCTACTAACACCAAATAATGCTGACCATTTCACTTGAAGATATCAGTGGCTACTGTCAACCAAGGTAGTTCTGGAATCTGGTTAAGCTGAATTGGTTCCTTCTGTTGATGTGGCTTTGTACTATCACACACTGAACAAGATACAAGTGCTGTCTCTCAATGTCTTGTGACACAGAAGGCCAAAAAATTCGGCCTCTTGCCCTTCTTTTGGTAGATTCGGTTCCTCGGTGACCACGATGCAAGACAGCAATGTGCTCTGGTTGCAAGGACTTTGTAACAATTACTTTCGGACCTTTCATTATGATACCTTTGTCAGCCAAAATCTCATCTCTGTATGGAAAATAATGTTGCACTTCTTGAGGTAAACTAGATTGCTTTGATGGCCATCCATGACTGATAAAGTGGTTGAGCCTCTACAAAACCAGTTGGGTAGCTGTGTGATCTCTCAGCTCATCAAGACGTGTGGAAGAAAAATTATGCACTTCCATGACTTCAAAATCATCAGTTGAGAACCATGATTATTATTCTGTTCAGTGGTATTTCTGGGTGATATGGATAACGTATCAGCAAGATAAAGTTGTTTGTCTTTTTTGTAGACAAGACTGAAATTGTACTTTTGCAATCTAAGTATCATGTGTTGCAGTCTGGCTGGAGATGAATGCATAGGTTTTCTCAAGATAGTGACTAATGGTTGTTGGTCTCTTTCAATCTGGATAGGTCTACCACAAACATAATCATGGAACTTCGAACATGCAAACACAATTGCCAAAAGCTCTTTCTCGATCTGGACATACTGCATCTCAGTCTGGGTAAGAGTTCTCAATGCATAGGCAACAGGTTAATCCTCTTATAGAATGACTGCACCAAGACCATATTTCAAAGCATCACAGGAAAGTGTAACTGGCTTATGAACATCATAGCATCTGAGCATTGGCAGACTAACAATTCTGAGTTTCAGGACATCAAATGCTCTTTGGTGTTGTTCTAACCAAGACCACGATACATCTTTACATGTCAGCTCCCTGAGTGGCACTGAAAGTTGGCTCAAGTCTGGAATGAAATTGCCTAAGTAGTTGACCATGCCAAGAAAAACTGCAGGGCTTGAACATTGTCAGGAGCCTGCATCTCGAGAATGGCTGTTTGCTTTGAAGGGTCTGGTCGTAAGCCTGTACACATAAATAAATGACCAACATAAGGAATTTCTTGTACCCTGAATTTGCATTTGTGTGGACTGAGCTTAAGATTCACTTGATGTGCCCTTTCTAGAACTTTTCTTAGGTTTCTGTCATGTTCAGCTTCATCACGACCTCCTACCAGTATGTCGTCTACTATGATAGCACAAGTATACCAGAAAATCTTTGCTCCATTGCTCGTTGAAAGACTTCAGTTGCAGAATTTATCTCAAATGGCATTCTCAAAAATCTGTACCTGCCAGAGTACTAAAAGTAGTGAGCAAGGATGATTTCTTGTCAAGCTGAATTTGCCAAAATGAATTCTCTGCATCTAAGACAGAAAAAAAATGGCATTTGGCATCAAGGCTGTGACGGCATTTGGCATCAAGGCTGTGACTTCCTCGACATTGGATAATGAGGTCTTTTAAGTGCTTTGTTCAAATCTCGTGGATCAATACATATTCTGATATCATCTGAGCTTCTCTTATGAGCTATCACCATGGACGATACCCATTCTTTTGGAGTTTCCACTGGACAAATCACACCTTGTCGCACCATTTTATCTAACATGGCTTTGACTCTGTCCTGCATAGCTACTGGAACTTTACGTGCTGGGTTGATAACTGGACTGCCCTCTGGGTCTAACTTCTTCGAGTACACGACTGGAAGTTTGTCTAGTTTGAATTGGAACAGATCAGCATAGGTAGAAAAAATGTGCTGGGCAAAATTAGAGTAGTGGTCTTTTAAGCTAACATGGTGGACTTCCTTATTAAATGAAAGCAATCCCATTTTCAAACTGTCTCTGAGCTCTAATAATGACTGGACATGCCTCTTGACTGCATAAAATAAGTCGTAGCTTCTTCCAGCAGAATAAAGTGAAAGCACTACTGAGCCTTCAGTTTGAATTTCTTCACCTCCATAAGCAAGAAGTTTCATACACCTTGCCAAATCAAGCCTTTCACCTTTACATACTCTAGAAAATGTTTCTGCTAACATAACATTGCACTTGGAGCCTGCATTAACTTTGAGCTCTGTGGTTTGCCATTTATCCGAACAGTGCAAAATAATTCATTCTTGAACCTTAAATCTACTGCATTTACCGTTTCATGAAGCACTGACACACCATCAACATAAAGAGTAGACTTGATACTGTCTAACTGATCAACTTGTTTCTTTAAATGTTTCCTCTTAATGAAAGAATGTGGGCCTTTTGCTTTACAATATCTTGTGAAATTATTCCATTTATTACATTTGTGGCATTGCTGACCAAAAGCTAAACACTTTTCCCTTTTAGATTTATGATTACCACCACAATTACGTCAGTTGGCAATGAAAGTGGGTGAAAGCACATGCTTTGAGTTTGCTGACTCACTCTTATGCTTCACTGAGACTGTGCAAACTCTGGAATTTGCTGACAGTGCTGGGATTTACCAATGAGTACTACAGGGGTTACAGCTGCCATGTGCTTGGGCCTGTTTCTCTTAATAATGTGCTGCATACTATCAACATGAGCTTTATCACTGTGCCTTCTAGAGCTGTTCTCATTTGTACGCATATTTGTGTCCCTTTCTATGAGCTTGCATATCTGACAAATCTCAATGGCCTTATTCAAAGTTGAATCACTAATTTTGCTATTTACCTGTAGTGCTACTTATATGTTATTATGTGTATGTTGCTCGCTACTTTTTTTTTTAGCTGCTGTATTTGTAATTGTACTGTAATTGTACTATCTGGAAGTGTGACATTTATTATATACTGTAAACTGTTTTGTAACTGGAGCTTTTCTCCTCGGGTCTCCACTGAAAATGGGCTATTCGCCCAGCTGGACCAACCCAGTTAATAAATGTCAATAAATAAATAAGTAAATAAAGTGCCTTCCTATTGTAACATTTGCCTGGGGGTTGCATATTTCTCTAAATTTACATTTTAAGCATTCTGGGTCCTCCTTTGACTCCGCCAGTACAACAATGTGATGACCTTCCACCTCTCCAGCACAAACAGCAAGTGCATACACAAATGCAGCCTGTATGAAATTGTTGTACTCTTGCTTAAACACTCTCCAGTTCTCAGCAATATTACTGTCAAACACAAGTGCACTGGGCTTTTGAAATCCATCTACCATGCCCATGAAGTATGTACAAACGCACTGAAAATAGGGCTCTTGTAATTATGTATGAACAAACAGTTCTGTAAGCTTGTAACAACATTCAAATGCATAATAAACTCTTCGAAATACTTTACTTTGCAAAATATGCTCTGTAATGACTGTACTTTGTGAAATATGCCTTGTAATGGCTATACTTTGTGAAATAGCTTTACTGTAACACTGCACAAACATGCAGACACTTTATACACTTCTGATAACTCGGATATCTTTGCTTAATATGAAAATACATATGCTTTGTGAAAATGCGGTCATTTCCCTTTATTTTACTCGTTGTATACAATTTGGACGTTATTTCAAATATTTTCCGTAGTAATTCAAATATTTTTTATCAATATCGTACATATCTGTTTATGTGAAAATTATTTAAAGCATTCTATATGCCTTGTTTCATATTATATGAAATGGAATAGTGCTGAGAAAGTTTTAATACCTGAAATTCATCTCCAACCTGTTTTGCTTAGTAGGTACATTTTGGGATGATCCACTCCTGTATATTCCACCAGCACCTAAATAAGTGCCTTAAATCATCTCAGCTAAGCCTTTTCTGACCTCATGCCTCTTCAGAATGCAGCTTCTAACTTTATGTCCTTTAGATATGCCTTTTCTGGTATCGTGTCCTTTTAGACATCCCACTTCTGACACCATGTCACTCGTTCATCTCTAATACAAATAATAAGTAGGACTGGGGCTTCGTACAGATGCTTTAATACATAGAAACACATCAGGATGGATAGCAGCATCTTCAAATACGAACAAACTAATTAACAAAGAGAGCTTACATGCATACATGTCCACATCTCAACAGCAAACTACAAAATGACAGTCAGGCTGACAAGTGCTCAGTATTTATACATTTGTACAAGCCTTGGACAGCTTCTTAATGGTTTATGCACACATATTGATCTACAGTCACGATTCTATTTATATATGTTGGTGTAAACCTTGGCTCTAAGATATCGCCACTATTAAAATAACACCCCAACTCCAAGTGGGAAAATGGGAAAAAAGGGGTTGTGGATGGATGGATGCTCATTTGATTGAATAAAAAAAATGTCTGAGTATTAGTATTAAGAAACAAACAATATTATCTTTGTTTTTAGCTTTGCTCACAAGCTTCATTTAAAGCATATGTTGTCTTTCTTATTTACAAACCCTTAGAAATCATTACAAAAAACTCATTGCTCTGTATCCTACAGACTGCTAAGAGATGACTTGTGTCCGCATGGAAGGCATCCTCTATCCCAACAGTAATAGATTTATGAAACATCAGCAAGTTAAATGGCATCATAAATACATGGATTTAGGGATCTAAACCTCTTCTGCAACATTGATAGAATGGTTTGGAGGGGCAGATATTTCTCACAGAGGACACTGCTGCTCTGGAACAGACTCACCATTTACATAAAACAAAGTTCACCCTTGTCCATATTCAAGCACAACTTAGATCTATGGATGGCAATCAGAAAATTTACCCTAGGACCGCCCCTTTACTATCAATTGACACACGTAGCTCCTAAATGTTTTATCCTATGCATGGGTCCCCTCAAATCATCTATGGTATGATCCCAGTTAGTTTCATAAGGGATAAAAGATCTAATTACTGATCATGGAATGTTTAAGGCCACTCTCTAACCAAAAAGGATAGAGCAGTTTGAGCACAAAAAGGGAAAGTGGCCAAGCTTAAAAAGGCCTATAAGGACAGCTAGCCTAGTCCTTACCCATGAACCTATAAAAGCAGCAGAATCTAAAAGTGCAGTATTGTGAAAGACCAGATAAAGGTCAGACATATTTATGGCAAATCTCAAAAGTACATTCTTAGTAAGCTCAGTTTTATATTCTTCTTTATTCTTATCAAAAATATTGTCACAAGCTATTAGGGAAGAAAAAAGAAATACAAATCACATATAACTTCTTACATTTACAGAAGCTTATGAAATTCCAGACACCTTTGATAGTTGTTATAGCCACATTTTCTCACAAGAAAAAGCATATTCCATAATAATTTTTCTCCTGCAAGCTTATAACAAATCTGAATATTGTTTCCTACCATCCAAATTACATTTAGATTCCATTAAGGACATTATTAAGCATTTACATAACAATACACCCACAGGAGCAGACATGCTTAACAAATTCTATAAATATTTCAGTGATTTGTTGGCCTCCTATCTACTTAAGGCTTACCAAGCCATTGAAACTCATTAATAACCACACAAAAGCAAACACTTTGATGAAATGGTTAATCCTGAGGACAGGCTCGTCAACCTTTTTTGCCACAGAAAATAACTTCTCATATTCAATAATGCAAATCACAATGGCACTATTATACAGAGTCAGAACTATTATTCACCCATTTGGCATATCACTTCTACTTGTACATGTTCAGAAGTACTAAGAACAGATAAAGGTCAGACATATTTAAGGAATTTAAATTGAACAATGACTTAATTTTCAATGTTATCCCTGAATGTATTCATCTCATGATTATAAACAATTGCCCTAGAGTTGATACTAAGCATACCATTTCATCAAACTGGTGAAAATAAAATATCCAGACTTGCTTCCCTTTCCACAGACAGGGTACAGCATTGCATCCTAACATCAAAAGTTATCTGGATGCCTTCAAATGCATGTGTCAAACATCTGCATATGTATCTCATAAGCATTTAAACTCGAACAGTAGTTACTGCCATTCTTTGGCCATTAAATTGAAAATATAACACCCAAGCTATTCATTAAAAAATCAGTAAGCAATCATTTTACTTTGACAACCTTTACCTTTATTCCTGCACTAGAAGAAAAAAAATCATTATCTAAAATGTTACCAGCCAGCTGGAATAAAGTGCTACAAGAAATATGAAACGTTGTTGAGTATACTGCTTTCAGAGAAAAACAGATCACTTGTTCACAGTTTGTTGGTAAATTTAAGATTTCCCATCCAATTGTCAATGTTTTGTTTGAACAGGGTCAAGGATGATCTTTGTTTTACATGGATGGGGAGCCTATTCCATAGTGTGGTGTGGGGATCCTTTGTGCACACATCTCTCTCTAGCATGTTCTGTTTATATCACAAGTGAAGTTTAGATTCCTAGATCTAATGTTTCTGGTGCTGATTGTTTTGTACTATAAATCCATCAAAGCTGGGTTTGAGGAAGCCCTGTAAGCCAGGCAAACAGCCTTCTCAACAACATGAAGGAGACTGAATACAGAGACAGAGCTCTTAGTTGATCAGTGTAAGACAGGGTATTCATGCCTTGAATTCTCCTGGTGAGAAACCTTTGAGGGTCTCCAAACTGTTGCAAGTGTCTGGTTAGACACATGTCAAAAGAGGCACTGTATTCAATGATAGGTCTGATAAGGGCTGAGTAGAGTGGTACTATAACTTCCTTAGACCTGGATGCTATACCCTTACCTATACATTGGGTGACGCAGAATTATTTTCTTACTACTGGTATCTTAGTTAGATGTTGTACTAAAGCCAGATTTTGTCTGTGTTCCCAGTTCCCTTTCTACTGTGTTGACTCTTAGGGGTACTTTATCGATGAAGTAATTAACTTGGGTTAACAAGTTTCCCAAATTGCATTATAATGTATGTTTTGGCATTCAGTTTCAGTCCATAACTTTGGCACTAGTCATTTGTCTGTGTTAAACCCTCTTGGCAAGATATTGGTAATTTGGGGGAATCAATAAACATTCCCAATTTACACTCATCTGTGAACTTGGGAGAGCCAGAGTTTTTTAACGTTAGCCTTAACTTCCCAGACGTTGATACCAAAGAGAATCAGGGCCAGCACAGAACCCTGGGGTACTCTGCAATGCCCTCCCATGTGGGTAAGTACCAGATCCAGTATGCTTGATCCCCTGGTTGGAACATGCACTATTTGTTCCAGGGTGTTAGTGTTAAAGTCCAGAAAGCGCTGTGCCTGTGAGTTTGAGGCAGTGTAAGTTTCCCAGTCTGCACCTCTAGTATGCTCTACAGATGATGACCTGTAGCCAGCCATGATATGGTGAATGTAGTTATCTATTGTGACTTCCACATGGATTAATTCCATGGCATCATCCTGTTTAACCAACTTAAAGGCATGTTTGCTGCTAATGTTGTTCTAGACACCTCCACCTTTGACCCCAGTCTAGAGTACTGTATGGCTTTAAACCAAGTCTCAGTCAAGGCACAGATGTCTGCATTTTCCATATTAGTGAGGATGGCTTGAAGGGTGTGAAGTTTTTTGTTTAGGCTTCTAGCATTGAGCAGTAACAAGTTAAGGTTGTTGGGAAACTTTTTCACTATGTTGGTAGTTTTGTCTTTTTGGCATTGCCTAAAAAGGCTCTAAGGAGCTGGAAAAAATTTTAGCCAATATCCAACGAGCCTAGGCAGCCCATCCTTGGTAGAGCAACATGGTATGTTAACCATGTCCTTCCATGCTGACATTGGATCCCTCTTGAGTGACACCAAAACCAATTATTAAAATCATCCATTTTATACTGATACTGCGGCATCATCTTTAGTGAAGGTAGCGTGCTGCTCAATGCAAGGCTGGTACATATTTGTGACACACAGTGTGAGAGATCCTATTATGTCTCTTTTAGATATTTATAAATGTCACAGATTTACAAACCAAGTTAAATTGTTCTTATTTGTATTGGCCACAATGCCCTTAATGCACAGTGATATAGTTAGGGCAGATATGTACTGTCCTCTTGAAGTAACTGAAAAATGTAATTTTTCCATTGTACATGCAATGTACATACTACATATACATTACATTGCAATCAAATGACATGAAAAGTACATAATGATGAATACATAGAGTACAGAATATATAAGTATAAAATAAATATGTAACAATTTGTTTCCTGACAGGATGTGTTATGGAGCTTTTCTCCCCGGGCCTCTGAAAAAAAGCGGTTTCCAGTGGCCCACTAATAAATAAATAAACATATCTAATTGAAAATTTTGCATATGCGTAGTACTTTAATTCTGTGACTGCATGCGGGCTCAAGTTATGAAAGAAAGGGGTCCTTGGACCAGTTCACTTACTTGTTTAACACTGTGAAAAATAAAGCAGTACCCAATTAATGTGCACAGTAACTATTAGGGGTGTGTGCAGCAGCTGCTGCAACTGAAAGGGTTACGTCAATTCTCAAAAGCAGTGTGTATTCCAACAACTTTTCTGAAGTGGTTTCCCTTGCAGCAAGGATAACTTATCCAGCCAAATCTCTCTCTTTTTCCATAAGCTAAGGCATGCATTTCAATTAACAACAAAAATAAGGGATATCTGAAGCCTTTACTTAATTTAAATTTTACTCAATGTCAGGCAGTGAATAGATTCTAAAATGCTGGAAAGTGTCCAGGACTTACCAACAGAATAAAACGCATTTAACAGACATCTGCTAGTGTGTAGCACGACTTTTCTTCAGGCAACTATAAAAAAAGGAGCTTACTATCTTAAATCCACACGATAGAATGCTGCAGGCTGATTTTTTATTTTTATGGGATACTAAACCACAATTGCTTTAAATTGCTCAAGGGTCTGAGAGTGGATTCAGAGAAGACATAAATGTCTGAAATAGTTTGCACCCATCAAGTCAAGCAGAGGCAGTGAAGCAACAGTGCAGGTACGTTTAATGGCACACACTACAACATAAATAACTCAGCTTGAGGGTAGATGTATTCCGAAAACCAAGCAGCTAAATCATTCATGTAAAGACCTTACCACTACAGAACAGAATATGAGAAACAATGACTGGAAAGGCAGTAGTACTATCTTCCTTCACTTCTCTGTAGAATATAAGGGCAATTGCAACAAAAGAATATCTTATGGGTGGGGGGGGGTCTACAGGAACAGCAAGGATCACAGCTAAAATAAATAAAGTGTAATATGCATGTTACATTAAAGCATTAATGTTTTCAGCCTGCAACTGCTCTTTTATAATAGTATCACTATCCAAATTTCTGCCCTAATTGCACCTAACTTAATTTTACATATAAACAGACTTCCACTCGATGCAGTCTGCTCTACTGTGGATCGACACTGAATCAAAATCTTATGGTCTTGCATACAGCAATTTAAAGTGGCAGTAGTTCCATTTCCCTTACAGATGCCTGTTCTCCTTCATCCACCTCACAGCACTGAATGTGTGTACATACACAGACTGTTTCACATTACCGTATTTTCCTTTTGTGTTTTGTTTTTCTGTATTATCTTGCAAGCGAGGAAACTGTTAGAACTTTCTCATCCTTTTCAGCTTCCATCTTTCACAAGTTTGATTAATTCATCATTTACCTGCTTAACACCATGATTTTCCTGAAGAAGATGAGAATAAAGGTGAAAACTTCTGTTAACAGCCTAACTCTGTTCTCCATTTTCTGTAGAACTGTTTTTTAGTAAATCAGCTGTGCACGTCTGGGCCTTAAGTTTAGGTATAATCCGTAACCTCTGGCCCTGACATTTGGAATTAAAATTCTGTACCAGGGCTGCTGCTGTTTGTCTTTCGGCTTTTCCCAGTTAGGGGTCACCACAGCGGAACTCCGGTCTGCTAATGATTGGCAGTAGATTTTTCACGAACGCCGAGGTGAACAACAACAACAACAAGGGTCTCCAGCCCTTGTTTTATTTTATTTTTTTCTACATGCCATTTATTCCTTCTTGCTCTAATGAACATTCAACATCAGACTGTGATATCTGACATTTCTCAAGATCCTAAACACCAGTTAATCAGGAAAAGGTGGAGCCTGTGTTGCCAACGTCATTCTAGCTCCTGAGAGCAGAGAATAATCATGTCTCGCTCAGTCTCAATTTCTGTTTTGTTTTTCATTCTGCTGAATCTGAGTTGGTACTTTCACAGTCCCTAACAGTTGCATCCATCTCCTGCATGTTCAAATAAACACACTTTTGGCATACACCACAGCCACCAAAGGTTCAATTGATCTACTCCAGCTAACAATTAAAGTGTCTTTTCAACATCATTTTCACTAACTACCTTAATAGTCTGCTTTCCTCTCTTTTATCATTTTATTTGTACACTTGCCCTCTTTCTCTTAGGGGCATGTCAGTACACATTCTTCACCCGCATCAGGAAACTAAGAAACAGCATCCAACAATATTCTGAGCCAATTCACAATGACAATACCCACTCTGTCTCAAAGGATATTACCAACATACTAACAAATAAACTTAGTGCTAGTTTCACACCAGCTACAGTCACAGAAATTCTACAGACCACAAGTCATAACTTCTTCGAAGGATCACTATGGCTCAAGACATCACTCCCCTCTACAAAGCTAAAAATGACACTTTCGTGGGCCCAGTAATACACCTGGATGTCAATCATTATTGTCAAATACAACCAATTAGAGATTCTCAACTCTTTCAGGATAAGCATATCTACACAGAATGTTCCCGAAAATTTGAAAACTGCTGCTGCAATGCCCTTACACAAATGTAGCCTTATCTCTGACTCCAGTAACTACATACCTGTTAGCCTAACTAGTCTAATTTGCAAAGCCATGGAATGTATCACATCAGACTTTATAAACTTAAATACTGAAAACCTTAATGCTCTACACATTCACAATATGGCGTTATCAAAGACAGGTCATGTTTACTCAACCAAGTAAACATCTTTGAAAAGGTTATGGAAGCTATGGATAGTGCCCATTCAGTAATCCAGTTCATAGAGCAAACTTTGACCTAGTTTACACCTCTGACATGCACCCCCATGCTGGTACTGTAAAAAAAACTGAAAAATAAGCATAAACCCTTATATTGTGAGGTAAACAGCAAACTATTTGTCAGAACACACACAAGTTAAAAATAGCTTACGCTACCTCAGAATTTGAAAGTAAAACTGTGATCAGACATGTCCATCAGAGCTCTGTACTGAGACTTGTCCTATTTGGCATTTATTTCATGGACCTTCATACCAATAATCCAGACCTACAGCTAACTAAACCAGGTGATGATTGTAAACTAAGTAATGGTGTTTGCTCAACTCCCAATATCATTTCACTGCAGCAGCTTGGTTCAGACCTTGCAAATAACTGGAGTAGACAAAACAGGCTTAAAATCCTAAAAATGCAGTTTTGTTAAATTTGGAAAACAAAGCTGTTCCACATTCACTGTAGATAGCAACCCTCTCCAGACTGATTCAGTAAGAGATTTTGGCACCTTCACTGGCAATGCCCTGTCCTGCGACCTTGTGAAAACAGTAGCCAGAAAATCTTTATGTCTGGTTAAACTAATATTATACAGTATTCCTTCCAGAGCAACATGCAGTGTTATCCCACTCAACTCATCCCTTATCAGATCAATTATTAGTACAATGACATTTTGGGCATGTATTTGTCTAAACACATCATATAAATCCAAAGACTCTAGAGGTTCCTAACTAAAAGATCACATTCTTGAAGACTATAATCTACCAAAGCAGACTTGAACCCCTACTCCTATACTCTGGCTCTTACAGATTCCTCCATGGTAATTTATGTTTAGCATTTACAGTCATGAAGGACTATCAGCAACACAGACACCCATACTACGTATTTAAATATTATAAAAAGGACACTACAGAGTGATAGCTTCATCTCCCAGGGCATAACTTACCTCTGAAATAAGCTATCTATTCAAATAAGACAGACTGAAACTTTGCCACCTTTAAGGCAACATGGATAACAGAATAGGTAGCCACAAAATTTTCTCAAGTATTATATGAAGGTGGATGCTGGGAAGGCTTTAATGGTTCTAGAACTGATCAATCATGCAGATCATGTGATCCTGCAGTGACATGACGATGTGAAGCTCAAACTTCAGTTTACTATCCAGGATATAACCAAGACTTCACAGTCTGAATGTGTGCATTTCATGCAGGAAATACAGA
Source organism: Protopterus annectens (assembly GCF_019279795.1). Taxonomy (NCBI): domain Eukaryota; kingdom Metazoa; phylum Chordata; order Ceratodontiformes; family Protopteridae; genus Protopterus; species Protopterus annectens. Next base: position 138,580,383 of record NC_056743.1, on the reverse strand, counting down.
ACAGACACACACCACAAAAGAATCCATTTTGTTTTAATTACAATTTGTTACTAAGGTTATAGTAAGACAGCAACTGTAAAGCTTTGCCAATTCACCTGAATAATATGACGATTACGCTTGTTTCCTCTGGCTAAAAGATCATTATTTTAAACTTGCAGCATAAACTTATGTTACTTATCCAGTCATCTGTGTTGGTATTAAAGTAGTTAAGGAGTTGCTTTGACTGATATGTAGTGAGTTTCTTCTGTGCACTGGAGATTTGGTGGCTTAGGAACCGTTCACACCATCAGCAGTTGCTGATTCTACAATGGAGGTTAAGGTCTCCAGAATGGACGTTTGTAAAATTGATGGCTTTATGAAGGTGAGGAAAGTTGAAAAGGGCAGGATCTTTCATTCAGCATTAACCCAAATAAATGTTACTTTTCAGCAGTCTAAATGACATGGAGTGGAGGGACCAAACAGGGTTGCTTAAGTTGACCAAGTCAGAAATCTTTTTTTTTTGTTAAGAATCTTTTGCAACTTGCAAGTTGAGCAAGGTCCTCAGATACGTGTATCCCAAAAGTGTCTGTCAAAATAGGTCTGATCAGGAAAGAATATGTTAGGTTTTCATCTCCTTGGACCCAGATGAAATACCCAAAGAGAGAAGATGTGCAAAATAGGACTTTTTTATCATGACAAAGACAATGTTGTCAAAAAAAACAGCTTATCACCAACATAGATTATAAATTACCTAATGACTGCAACTGTTTTGAGATGGATACTAATGATGTAATGAGGACAGAGAGGTTTGCTAAAAGAAACTAAACATTTTTTGGCATTTAGTGTGAACCTATTACTGATACACTAGGCACTGGTTTGATCAGGACCCTGACAGAGAATTTGAAAATCAGAAAAGAATTTGACAACTACATCAGTATGCAGTCATCTGCAAATGCAATGAACCAAAGTCTCTCAAAACTGGATTTCACTTGTACTCCTCATGTACATAGACAACCCTCTCCTCTTACCTCCCAACACTAAGACTTGAGAGAGATGCACTTGTATCACCAAACTAGAAGCTATGCACTCTCCAGCCAAGACCAGACTAGCTGGTCAGGAGGAGGTCAACACCTGTACCACACCACATATCCCTCCAGAACACCCACATTCACATCTCTCACATAAAAACACAAACCACAAACCCACCTTTGTAGAGGATCTCACTAGAAATGTACCCAAACAGCAGAGACCTCAAAAACAGAAATGCACTCAACCACCACAACACAGCACAAACCACAGGACACATAGCTCACCTCCACAGTGTGGAGGTGAATCTAATCCCCTAAGTTTAAACACCTTGCCCAATAAACTAATCATGGGTGACACAATAGTGAGGCAAACAGATCTCCCACTCACTAGGTTGAATAAGGAAAAGGTAACAGTCAGCTGTCTATCAGGTGCCAAATTCCACACAACACATACACTCAGGTCACTCCACAACAAGTACAGTTATGACTCTGTCATTGTCCATCTGGGCGTGAATGACCTGAGATGCACCTCCCTGGACTACATGGAGAGACATGGTGGAGCTCTCAGATTATGTGGCCCAGGCAGGTATGACCCTAACCCTGAGCAGTATCCTACCGTCACCCAGAATGATACCGCAGTACAAACAAAAAATTATTGACTTCAACAATTGGCTAAGTTTCTGATGTCATTCTAAGGGGGTCCAGTATCTGTCTGCTTGGGACAACATGACTGATGGACCTCGATGCTTTGCCAGAGATGGCCTGCATCTGTCACCCCTGGGTTTCCAGATATTGATTAAGGTTCTTGCCACCCCTATAGTGCCTTTTTTTTAGGTGGTGTTCCAATCAAAATGGAGAACATCAACATTTGTGTTGTAATGGAGACCTGGTTTAAAGCGGCAGAAAGCACACCTGCGCTACTAGGCTATAACTCATTCCACACTTTTCGGCCCCGAAACATGGACTGTAGCTCCAAAGGCGGTGGTGTCTCCATATTCATAAAGGATATGCAAACCTCCAGACTAGTAGCCCAGCACAACGCATCTGAGATACTTCAGGTACAACTAACATTGGGTAAGATGGCGATCCAGGTCATAGCCTGCTATTGGTCCCCAAACATGTCCCTAGACTCTCACTCCATGTTCCTAAGCACTCTAAAATCTATCAAGGGCTAACCCAACACTCTCATACTAGGAGACTTCAACTGCCCTTCCATTAACTGGGAGAACTACCCGAGCACCAATACACTGGCCCAATGCTTCCTGGAATTCATCAATTTCAATGCCCTGGACCAGCTCATTCTGACCCCCAGTAGAGGAAGTAAAATCCTTGACCTGGTTATTACTAACATGGGTGACCATTGCTCTATACCAGTACTCAATCCCTCCCTGGTAAGATCTGACCATAAACTAATCACCATGGAAAACCACATCTCACCCACACCCCCCCGCAAAGGTAACCACCTTGGAAAACTTCTCCAAAGCTGACTTTGGGTTCCAAAAAACAGAGGTGGCTAACATCATGGCACCCATGCCTATGGAAATTAGCTGCATGACTGCTGAATTATACACCAGTGCACTGTATGAGCCCCAACAGAACCAAGACACTATCCTCCAAAAAAGGAAGCCAATCTGGCGGTCCCCTGCCATTAATAAACTCTACAACAAAAGGAAAAAACTGTTGCAGAAAAAGGTGACATCCCAAGACTGGAAAACCTCCCTTATTAGCCTCAACGAAAAGATGAGATCCCTCATTAAATCCTCTAAAGCCAGCTATGAAGGCAGAATTGTGGCAGACACTAAAAACAATCACAAAGCCTTCTATAGTTATATCAAGAGCCTCCACGTCAATACCCAGATTTGCTCTGAGTTACTGCACAATGGTACCTCCTATACTGAGCCAGCAGATATTACCAACACACTGGCTGACAGATTCAGTGCCAACTTTACCCCTCTCTCGCCCCCTAAATGACCAATCAGAATAGCGGAAGAATGCCAGGCACCCAGCATTACTGCAGCACAGGTTAAAGCTACATTGTCCAAGGCCAAGAATACAGCTTCCATTGGAGCTGATAATATCCCTGGCTGTGTTCTACATGAACTACAAAGTGAACTGGCACCACATTTTCACAGCCTCACCTCAGGCTTTGTCCCTACTGAATGACAGGCTGTTACAGTCAACCCTCGCCATAAAGGGAAGCAACTACAGACTCTGGGAATTATTGCCGCATTAGCCTGATGAGTCTGATATGTAAAGCTATGGAGCGCATCATCATGGACCTGATTAACAAAGATACAGGAAATCTCCAAACTCTAGACCCCACGCAATTTGGCTTTGTGAAAGGGAGATCATGCCTGCTCAACCTAGATGACTTCTTTGAGTCAATCACCAGAGCTGTGGATGAAGGCAAGGTGGTTCATACAGCCTACCTTGATCTGGCCGAGGCCCCTGATACCATTCCCCACTCAGGAATCATAGAAAAACTCAATAAGCTAGGCATCAACCCCTATATCACTAGGTGGGTTGCAATATGGCTCACAGATAGAACCCATAGTATGTAAGTAGCTGACTCCAAGTTAAACTGCCGACAAAGTCATGAGTGGAGTCCCATAGAAATCAGTCCTGGGTCGTCTCCTGTTTGGTATCTACTTCTCAGAAGTCCAGTCCAACACAAAGGGACTCTGGCTGACAAAGTTCACAGACAATTGCAAATTGGGAGCCATTATTAACTCCCCAAGTGATGTTGACATCCTACAGAAAGGCCTCACTGAGACCAACGACTGGTGTCAAAACCATGGCCTTATGCTAAATGCAAAAAAATGTGCCATCCCCTTTGGGAAAAACCCAGTTTCCATGAACTACCACATCAATGGTAGTCCACTGCACACAGAAGGCGTTTTAAGAGATCTGGGAACACAGGTTGACAGCACCCTCTCTTTTGACCACCATACTGCCACTGCAATAAATTTAGAAAGAATCAAATTACAGTCTTACTCTGTTAACCCAAAAAACATGCATAGATTAGCTGTGAAATCAAAAAACTTAACCAATGTTAAACCTATAAGGGAAACTGTTGATGAAACTGAAAATAAAACTAAAATTGTAACAGATTTAGAAGATATTCTTGAGACTTTCAGAAAACATCACGAAATAATAAATAACACAAATTCAAATATTAATAACGTCCCAAAACATAACTTCTTAAATGAGAACATAGGCAACAAACTATCAATAGAACAGAATACCAAACTTCTCAAACCAATAACATTAAGTGAACTAAAAGAGAGGATTCAAAGCCTTAAGAACAATAAAGCCGCAGGATTAGACGGATTAATTGGAGAAATGTATAAAGTACTCACAGACGATACATTTAAGATACTTTTACAAGCTTTTGAGGAATTCAGAAAAAAGACAAGCTCATTCCCTTCCTGGAAATATGCCATGATTTCCCCTATCCTAAAACAGGACAAAGACCCCAAAATTGTAACTTTGTATCGTCCCATTTCACTATTAAATGTGGACTATAAAATTTTTACATCAATATTAGCTAACAGATTAAATCAACTGATACCTAACATAATAGGGGATGATCAAACAAGCTTCATCCTAAACAGAAGAGTACAAGACAATGTTAGCAGGCTCCTTTCCTTAGTAGATCATGCTAACAGGAAAAAAAAAAAAGGAACCATCAATTATTAGCCTATATTTAAACAAGGCTTTTGACTCTATAAATTGGTCCTATTTATTTTAACTATTAGTAGTATATAACTTCTCCCCTGACTTTATCGATATAATTAACAGATTATATGTTAACTCAATATCATGCATCAAAATTGGCACTTTTTTATCAGGTCCACTCAACATCCTAAAAGGCACTAAACAAGGCTGCCCACTCTCCCCCTTATTATTTGCCCTGTCAGTAGAACCTCTAGTTAACATCATAATCGCAAATTCTAACATAAGGGGATTTTCTGTTAGTCCAAGCTACATTTCTAAAATACAATTTTTTGCAGACAATGTCATGCTAACAACTGGAAATATAGATTCTTCTATAGATCATATAACAAAAACCCTGCAAGTTTTTGAAGAGGTTTCAGGCCTAAACTTTAATCACACCAAAACAGAAACATTATTAATAAATAAAAAAGTAAACACTTTACTAAGACAACACAACAATTTTAACTGGGCAAATGACACCATTAAGTAATTAGCAATATACATAAAGTCAAACTGGAATAATACTTTAAAAACAAATTACAAATATATATTATCCACAGTTAAGGATTTTTTAAATAGATGGTACAAAAATGTATTTCACAATAAAAGAAAGACCGTCATTAATAAAAAATGATCATATTACCCAAAATTTTGTTCTACTTCCAAACTTTAATTGCCTCCCCATCCAAAAAGTTAATGAAGCAACTTTATTCTATGTTAATAAATTTCCTATGGTTTCCTCAAAAGCCAAGCAGCAGCTTGCTTGGCACTACATAAGCTGGAACGATGAGGGAATAGCATTCCCCAATTAAGAACTTTATGCAAAATCAACCATACTTAATGTGATGAGCCAATGGTTAAACTCCAAATATAGTTCTAATTGGAAAAATCTCCATGTAAGTATCTTATTATCTGACACAGACACAAATATTGACAATAATATGTTCTCAGAAAATAAAAATCTTCCTTGTTGTCAAAGAACATTTCACATCTCTTTTCACTAATTATATACTAGATAATTTTAAAAAGATAATAAACAAAAATCATATGACAAAAAGCTTAACACTTTTAATATTTCCCATAGCATACATGATGACATGTCTGGACTCTTTCGACATATCTAAAATAAAAGTAATGAAAGAAAATGGCTTAGTTTTCTGGCACCAGTTTCTCTGCGATAATAATATCCACGAACCATGTTCTCTTACGGCCAGGTATAACAAAGCACAACAACTGGTTGAACATACAAATATTTAAAGAATACGTAGTTAATGAATTCAAAATATGGCATAACACCAGCACAACATCTTTACCTAAAATACTTTCTCTTCTTTGTGAAATGAACACTTTGCACATTAATAATATTCTATCATTGTCAAGTAAATATAAATCTTTAAGAACCAATATGTAAATCCCAGAGGACTCCTTATGGAATTTCACAGAGAGAATAAACAAATCCATTTTTTCAGATAGTGATAAAGAATTAATACTTAAATCAATTAGTAGCACAATGTCATCCCCTTCTTGAAAAACCTTCACTTGGAAATACATCCATAGGAGCTTTATTACCCCACGTAAGATGGACTTGATATAAAAAAAATAATCTTAATAAATGCTGGAAATGTGAGGAAATATTTTGTGCAGATTGGGTACACATGTTTCTTACATGTAAAATAGTAATTGTTCCATGTTATGATGTTTTAAGACATATACTGTGCATATTTATATATCATATTTCTTGTATTATTTTATTTCATGAAAATCAATAAAAAATGTTTAAAAATAAAAGAAAGAAATCCTTCTATGTGGCACATCTCATTATTAAGGGTTTTGCATCCAGAAAGAAAGAGGTCATTGTCTCCCTTTGCTCTTCCCTCATTAGCCCAGTCATCGAGTACAATGCCCCACTTGGCATGTACCTCACTAAACAACTGCAACAACTGGAGAATCTGTAAACTACCTCACAAAGAGGATCCGAGGCCTTAAACGCTTGTCCTATATGGACAGACTCAAAAAACTCCAACTATTCTGTCTAATATTGCCTACTTAGAGGCGATCTCTGCTTGAATTACAAAGACATGTCTGACCCAGCTCTGTTAGAAATGCTACATCTAAAGAAATCTCAATCCCTCCGCACCACATGCTCCAGAGATCTCAACCTCATTACCACAATCAACAGAACATGCTGTAGGGACAGGTTCCTCGCCCAGAGACTGCCCATGCTCTGGAACAGACTTCTCATACATGTCAAGCAGAGCACCTCACTGTCCCTCTTCAAGAGAACTCTTGATGAGTGGATGGAAAATAGAAAGTTCACCCTCAGGATCACTCCAGTGGCTCTACTTGACAGAGGCACTGTAAACTAAGGTCGGGTGGCACGATGCCAGGGTAATCCTATGGACTAGGCTTGTAAAGGCTCCAGGGCCATTAGCCTAGTACACACCTATGAAGCTATGAAGTTCAGTGATGCCAAAGAGGAAGGGACCTATGATTCAGCCCTGTGGAAGACCACTAGTCACATTCCTCTGTCTAGAACAAGTACCCCAAACCTTCACAGTGCAGACTATCGAGGAGTCAATTTATTACCTAGAGGACAACATAGGGCCTAATGTTTGCCTGAGTGAATTTATATTTAATACTTGTATTGGTAAGGTATCAGAGGCTTTTATCAAATCAAAGTAATTGGTATGGATGGCTGGAATCTTATGTATAGTTTCCATGACTATGTCAAAGAAATCATCCAGACTGATTAGACAAAGCCTGTATTTTATGTATCCAAATTTGTTAGGTTAGTAAGACTAGCAGGTTAACAATTACTGTGGTCATTTGTGGGGCCACCCTTATGATGTGGCATAATTATGGCTGTTCTGTCTCCATGCTTCCAAGACATACTATGGGATTCAGAAAGGCCTACCACCATGTGAAAGCCTAATCTTGGAATGTTTATGCATTACAATAATTGTTTCTGATTCAGATACCATTCTACTGCTATGGTTCTCTCCTTGCAAAGGCCAGGGCATGGAAAGTGGTCCTATGAGAGAGGACTCATGCTAATGTGACAGTTGTGGGAGTGGCTAGTACTAATGAGCCTTGTTTTCTTCCCAGAAATGTCTGTGGCTCCAAAATAACTCATTTGGGCAATTCAGAGAACTGCTCAGCCAAATAAAATTTTAGTCTAGGAGGAAAAAGTGAATGCTGTCTTTTGACACTGTTTTCTCATCAACTCCCAATTATCTCAGTACAGTTTAGTGCAGCAGAGTTAAGGAGGTGCAAGCCTGTGCATAGATGCCAGAGTGTGTGTGTCCATAGGGACGTGTGTGTGTGTGTGTGCATGTGCGTTGTGTGTGCATATGTGCGTGCATGTCTGCTTAATTGGTCACAAAAGCGGAAGTAAAAAGGAAAATGATTTTGTTAGTGTGTGTATGCACCATTATGGGTGATTGCTTCAGTGTAAGTTTGACTGTGTGTGAGAGCTTGTTTATGAATTCCTGAATGTGTGTGCATTGCGGGGGGTCTCTGGAAATGTGTGTGTGTACGTATGTGTAGGGTGGCCTATGGCACCACATTGAGTGGACTGCTAGGGAGAACACTAGCACAGTCAATCTGTCAGTGCAGTGTTCAACTTCAGGGACATGGTAAATAGTGGTAATTAGATGTCTCTCTGTGATGTCTTATTGAGTCTCTGAACTGGATATTCTCTCTGTCGCAGTCACTGAACAACATATGATGGCCAGTTAGCACTGTTGGAAAGGATCTCTTTGAATCCCGGCCATAATCTGTGGAGAGAATTATGCAGAAAAGGGGTTTTGCAAAATTGTACTTAAAGTATACTTTTTAAATTCTGAAGGAGCTTTGTTTTACAACTAATTTTATTTACAGTTATATTCCTGATGTTAATACGAAAGGTGATTTTGTGAAAAATGAAGATTATTAAATGTTTTCATTCTTTACTCAGTTTTCGCCTCCTTTTTTTTCTATAAAAAAAAACAAAATGATGTCACAGTAGGTCTTGGGTAAAATAGTCTGGGTAAGTCAAACCAACGTATGTACATGTTTAGAAGGAGCAGTTTCTTTCTTACATTGTGGTTTCACTACTACATTTGACACCTCATCTTTCTAGGAAGTAAGGAAACCTCTTTCACCCTTCTTCTATATGTTCTCTTCCATCATCAAAACACAAATCATATATATACCTTTACACTCATTCTACCCAATAGAATTTAGACAAGTTAGGCTACAAACTGTAAACAATCAATATGACACACATATCTAGCTTCAGTGACACACTACTATATATACAAGCTACGATGATCTAACATTTCATTTACTATACAATCAATTTTGCATTCTTTCTCTACATTGAGTGATATTCTACTATAGTTATATCAATATTAGGTAGCTATATTAATGGCAATATTATATCCGGAGTCACAAACAAAAATATGAGTTTACATTAAGATACAGAGGGTTTTAATCACCCTTCTACTATAAAATGTATGTGTTTTAACATATTTTTTTAAAGTGCAAGACATACTATGAAGAATGTTTTCACTTTTATATACTGTGCAGTCCTCGGCATTGACTTCTGATACAACCTATTTATAGATAAATGTTTAGATAAGACTAATACAATAATTTCATATCAACAAATCAACAGTCAGTGGTTACATTTAAACTTTAAACAACTTGCCATCATTAGACATGTAAATCCATACATCACAAATAACTATTCTACCTAATCTTTATCTCTAGACTGAATTAACATTGTTCCTTAAACAAAAAACATTTAAATACACAAAATAACTATTTACAATACAGTTTGAGATCAAGAACTAACAAAGTGACCACAGTGTTTTAATAGTTTCAGTAGCTCAGCAAGTAGTGATAGAATACATTTCCAATAATGACACTGCAGTGCCGGCTTAAGAGGGGGTGCTGCACTCCTGACTGTGGCATCCTTTGAATAAGACATTAAACCAAGGTCCTATCTGACTGAGTAGGTCATTTGGATGTGGCACTTACCACAGAGAGTAGGGGTTCCTCAGAGCCCTGACAAATTTCCTCTAGTCAGTATGAACAACACTTTGGGTCTCCCCTGAAAACGAGGCCACTGGCCTAGTGGGACTACCCCAGTCAACAAAGTGCAAATAATGTAAATAAAATAAAAATATAGTAATATAGTTATAGATGTTGATAAGCAATTCACAACGAAACAATGGGAGGACATACATATGGCTCCCAAATATGCAACAAAGTCTAGAAGATTTAAAATTTTTGCTTGGAGATGTGTGTACATGTAATTTTATAGCACAAACAGACTCCAGGGAATTTTTCCTCAGGTAGATGGCAAATGTTGGAGATGTGATGTGGAAGAAAGAGGTAACTGGGAATATATGTTCTGGAAGTATAGTGAATTGGCAGACTTTAAAAATTACCTACACAGCATTCTGTCAGAAATATTGAGTAATCAAACTGGTATAAATAAGGAATTTTTTTTTTGAGCTGGGATGCAGGATCCGAATTGCCTAGACAAAGTAACGTCTTGTTAAATTTAATTCTGGTGGCTGCCAAAAAAAGCAGTTGGTAGAAAATGTCAATCAAAGAATAAACTGACTACGTTTGAAGTAGTGAATACTATTAACAAAGATAAAAAACTGGAAGTGGATCTTTAGAAAAGGGAGGAGCAAATTACAAAGAAAAAATGGAATTGTGGGAACAATACATCAGAATATGTTGGAGGAGGAGCAAGGTGTGAGGGAAGCTGGGAACTGAGCAATTTATGTAATGTTGGATTGAAAACTGTTCAAAAGAATGTATGTGATATATAATGTTTACAACTGTAAACAAGGTTGGATTTCTTTGATATACATGTTTGCATATGTCTTAAGTAATAACTTAATAAAGGTGTTAAAAATATAGATGCTAACAATTAAACCATTAAATTCATAAGTTGTATTACAGTTAATGTTATTAAATAAACCTGTTATATTTGTTTAATATTGTGTCCTGAATTACATAACATCTGTATAATATCAACATTTACCATCAGAATTACTTCTAAAACAATGTAGTTATCAAATAACACTCTGATACTTTTTATCAATTTGTCACTATAGTATTATGGACTAGTTTCTGTTTATGTAGATAATACTATATCATCCTAGACTATGAGATGAAATATATTCAGTCACCTAACATGACTCTCAAACAGTATAACATGATAATTTATTAAATTACACTAACATGGATATAGTTACTTGCACATCTTTCAGAATGCTAGATATAATATGGTGTATGTTTTGGGCTATTCAGATGTCATGTGAATTAATAACGATAAAACAATGGCTTATTAAACTTGTCATAAAGTACCTAGCTATGTTACATATATGGTTGAGATATCACTTCAGTTATTATATCTGTATTAAAAGCAGGATAAATATCAATAACGATTCTTTTCTGCCACTGTTAGAAATCGGATTCATTTATTACTATGATGTACAGGTTCACCATATTTTTTTCTAGCACTGGTTTAATCAGATAAATAATAGCTTTCTCCCCTTTTTTAAATAGGGTCAACTTACTGGACAGGGTGAATTCAATACTTCTGATCTCAGGCTCAGATGAGATCATAGCAGATGTGATCAAGATGTTTGGTGAGTTAGGGGAGAAATGGCTCAACAGGCTACTCATGGCAGTATGGGCAGAAAGACATATTCCAGTATTTTACTGCCAGTGTATGAGAACAAATCAGACATTCGCAAGTGTGAGCAGTGCCGAGGTATCAAACTCCTGCCACACTGCATGAATGTGCTGCACAGGGTGACTGTACCATGAGAATGGAGGACTACAGTGTTAATCCCACTTCACAAGGGTGGATCATCAACTGACGGGGGAAACTACAGACCTATTAGTCTGACTAGTCTAATATGCAAAGCCATGGAACAGATTATCAAGGAAATGACCACTAAAGACACAGGCGGCCTTCAGACACTGGACCTAACCCAATTTGGCTTTGTCAAGGGAAAATCATATCTACTAAATCTGGTGGTCTTCTTTGAGAAGGTCACCAAGGCAATGGATGAAGGGAAAAAGGTGCACACTGCCAACCTGGACCTGGCTGAGGCATTTGATACTATACCCCACTCGGGTTTTATTGACAAACTCAATGAACTGGGCATAAACCCCTACATAACAAAATGAATTGCCAGATGGCTCATAGACAGGACCCAGGAAGTCATGAGTGGTGATACCATCTCCACAAAGACCACCAGTCACCAGTGGGATACCTTAGGGCTCTGTGTTGGGACTGCTACTATTTGGCATCTACTTCTCAGAGGGCAAGGCTAATGTCAAGGGCCTTTGGCTGACCAAGGTCACAGATAAATGCAAACTGGGAGCTATCATAGATTCCCCCATGACACAAACATCTTACAAGACAGTCTAACACATACTAATGACTGGTGTCAAAGTCATGGACTAAAACTCAATGCCAAGAAATGCATTATAGTGCCTTTTGGGAAAACTGCCACCCAAGGTAATTACTCCATTGACAAGACACCCCTAAGAGTTGAACCAGAAGTCAGAGATCTGAGAACATATGTAGACAGTAATCTGATCTACGACCAACATGTGGTCAAAGTAGTAAGACAATCATTCTATGTTGCTCAAGTTGTAAGTATGAGCATGGCATCCAGGTCAAACAAAGTCATAGTGGCACTTTATTAGGCCCTAATCAGACCCATCTTTGAGTATATCACCGCCTTCAGAATGAACCTGACCAAACATATGCAACAGTTGGAACACCCACAAAAACTTCTTACCAGGAGAATATGGGAATAAACACATTATCCTGTATGCATCTCCTTAAAGCCCTCTCTCTATACTTTGTCTCTTACTGGTTACCAATATGCAAATCTATACCTGACAAACAAGGCATCTTCAGATCCAGATCTGATGGACTTTTTGCACATCTGCAAAATGAACAGCATATGAACCACTAGATCCAAAGATTTAAATTTTGCTTGTGACATAAATAAAACATATTGGCGAGGCAGATTTGTGTCTCAGATGACCCCCGTTCTCTGGAACATGCTCCCCTTCCGTGTGATGCAGAGTCAATCCATAATTCTATTTAAGTGTAACCTTGACCAATGGATGGGCAACTGGAAATTCACCCTGGGTTTTACCCCCATGTCTATGACAGAGGCAGACAGTAATGCCCAAACCAACATCCCTCCACGTGCCCTCTAGAAACTTCATAACTGGCATATCCCTCCTAATAAGCACCCATGACACATAGTGACACAACTGGGTTGGATTGCATGGCTGGGTTTATAAAGACCCAGGTGGTTGTTAGCCTAATATACAACTACAAACCTATCAATATGTATATCAGTAGAATGTAAGGTGGGAGACGAGCAGTTTGGATGCAGTACAACTGACTGGATGTTTGCAGTGAGACAGTTAAGAAGAAGATAGAGATGAGGAGAGTACACCAGGGCATGTCTTGACTTGAAAAAGCATATGACAAAGTCCCAATAAAGCTGATTTGGACAGTGCTATGATGGCTGAATAGTGCAGGCTTTGCATAGGGACCCAGTGACACAAGTACAAACAGTGTTCTGACTCACACTGGGGTTCCCAGTGGGAAGTGGTGTGCATTATTCAGCTCTGAGTTTAGAGGTAAATTTTAAATAGGGTTGTTTTAGCTAGGCACTACAATTGTTGCAGACCGATTGGTTAGTTCTTGCCTATGAACCTATATAAGCCCACTGTTTATACTGATGAACAACATCAGCAAACAGGTCAGAGGAGACAGATCAACAAAGCTGCTATATACAGACTAAGTGGCATTGCTAGCAGACTTTCAACAAGAACTTCAGCAAATGTTAAGGGAATGGAATGCAAAACTGAAGGCACATCAGATGAAATGGAGTGCAGATAAGACAGTTGTCATGGCAGCAAGTGAAGGAAGTCATAAGAAGCTAAAGCTACAAGGAAAAATCAGAGAGGCTGCAACCAAATGGTACAGATTTGTCAGCGGTAATGTGCGACAGAAGCTTGACAAAGAAACTGAAAGCAACGTGTACAAAATAGTGGTGCAACCAATACTACTGTGTGATATAGAAACTTGGGGACTGAGGGTAAAGAAGCTAGAGGTGATGGAGACGAAGTGCCTGAGACGGGTGGTAGGATGCACACTACGAGAGAGATGAAGAAATGACGACACAGAGAAGAAGTCAAAGTAGTTCTAATTACAGAGAAGGTCAAAGAGATCAGCTTACAGTGGTGTGGGCACACGTGCAGAAAGCAGAAGACAAGCTGGTGAAGAACTGGGAGAGACAGGAAACAGGCAAGAGTAAACAAGGGTGTCTAGCAAAGAGTTGGCTGGAAAACATGGAGAAAGTTTACTATCACTTGATAGAACTGCAGGTGGTTGAAACAATGTGACTGAAAAAGAAATGGAGTGAGAACCCATTTCACTGAATTACACAACAGGAAAGTGTAGAAACGTAGGCAGAGCAAATGATTTGCTATGGAAGCGAGTCTAGAAGATTATGTGTGAATTGGAAAAGCACCTGTCATGTCGCATCCATGAATTTACAGATGTTTGGGTTTGTGCACCAACACTGAGTCACTGTGTATGGTGTTTGTTCTTTTCCCCATTGATTGTGCAGCTGTGGAGTTAGTACATATAACTAAGGGGGTTTGGGGAGTGCATGTGGGGACTTGCCTCTCTGCAAAACAATGTTTTATGCTGTATTTTCTTATTCTGGATGTTTTCTATGACTTGTGATTTAGTGAAATGGGTTTCCGTCAACTGTGTTTTCAGTCAATTGCTTTTCAGTCACATTGTTGCAACCATTTGACATTCACTCAACTGCAGTTCTATCAAATGATAATAAACCAGAGAAAACACCTGTGGCAATCAGGCATGACTGCTGCAGAAGGTAGAAGACTGGCATTGAACTGAGAGAGAGATGGCAACTGTTGACTCGATACCCCAACCCCATGCAGAAAATTGGAAAAAGGGGGTTGATGATGAGAGGAAAACTTGAACTATACAGATAGCCTTTGTAGCACAGCCAGGAAGAGAGGTGGACACATTTCTGCAGTTTGATTTTGGGACCAGCTAAGACTAATACTGACATGACAGGACTTCAGGAGGGACCATCTATGACCTAGTTTCTGTTCACTATACATGACACTGATATTGCTTGTGGCACTGCCAAGAGATGTTCTTGCTTAGCTGTTTTTGACAAAGTGCCTTGTTTATGGAGTTATACAACTTTATGGCAGCAATGTCCTAATTTTTTCCTGCAATTGCAGGTTCAGCATTGTGTTTCCCAAGCGGTCTTTATTATAACTGTGAAAACTCACATACGCGAATACGGAAACGTCGACACATATTGAGCAAACCATGAAAACACCAAATGTCCTGAACCGCAAAATTCAAAATGTTGAATCGGCATAGTTGGTAACCCCACTGCCAGCTACGTACTACCTACCCAAACAAAATAAATAATCCACATACATACACTTAACAAAACCCTACTTCTAACCCTAAACTAAAGCTTACATATACCACTACGTATGCACATAACTTAACCCGCACCCTACCCTAAGGTCCGTAACTATTGCACAACTACGTTAAGGAGCTATACCCAAACAAAATAAATAATCCACATACATACATTTAACAAAACCCTACTTCTAACCCTAAACTAAAGCTTACATATATTACTATGCATGCACTTACCTTACCCCGCACCCTAACCCTAAGGTCCATAACTATTGCACACTTACCTTAAGGAGCTATACTGGAGAAGGGACAACTATGGCGATTCGACATTTTGAATTTCGCGCTTCAGTATGTAATGTGTTTTCACGGTTCGCTCAATGTGTGTTGATGTTTCCGTATTCGCACAACTGCGGTTTCGCAGTTGTAATAGGTAACCCTTCCTAAGACCTAGAAGATGGTGGCTATCTAACATGATATCATTTCTACTCAAAAGGCTGCAATATACCTCTATTAGGAAAAGAGTGTTAAGTTAAAACATTGCATACTGATATAAAAAGGCTTTATGAGAGGCTGTATGGTCTCTTGTGGCCAAAAAGAAGAGCTCATTGGTCTTAAAATATTTAAACAGCTCCAGCCTAAACAGGCTACTTATGAAGTAGATAATCTTAATTTGGTAAAAGATGGCAGTTAATTTTTATTACGTGTGGCAATTTATATGAATTTAATTACAGAATTTGTAAAGAAGGAAGAACAATCCCTGTTTGAAAAAAATGAATTTGGAGCAACTATTAGGTAAGTTTACCAATTTTGGAGACTTTTATCAAAGATAGAAGTAACTATAAAGTTAAAGGGTATAAATGTAATTCGAATGATTATAAAATGTCTGGAATTTTGTTTGAATAAGGAAGAAGACAGATGCTAAAGTACTGTTTGCATGTGTAAGAAGATAGCAATCGTGCAGTATTGAATCTCAGACTAAGAATGCCATTTCATCATAAAAAAATACTTTTAGTTTCTAATCAGTCTGACTACAGCTTATCTGTTTTGGTTAATACCATTTAAAATGCTGGCTCCAGTATTTCCTCAATGTCCTGGTAATAAAAAACTTGGGTTTGTATGCCGCAATGGTACCTTTAAATTTACTGGAGTACATCTGCATGGGAATCCTATAAAGGAATGAGATGGACAGGACAGAGTGGCCTCCAAGTAGAAAAAGGTCAGCAAAAAATAACAATTTGTAATACGCAATGACATAAAAAAATGATAAGAAATGTCATTGCTGTTTAAATTTCTCTTTAAAAATTCGAACATTTTTACATACAAATTTTATTTCATGAAACTACTATTTTATGAAATACTAAATATGTTGTACAGTTAATGGTTCATGAAGTTAACTTAACTGATTTATGTATTATTCTAGAAATTAATGCCTGCTGCAATAGTTTCCACATGATGATAGTTGGTAGCTGCCTGATGTTTACTATTAGAATTTTTGGACTTTGACATTGTCTACAGTAATACATCAGTTAATCTTAGTGGTTCTGTTCTGTCAAACAAAATGTTTTAATTTCATGGCAGTTATGTGTAAAAAGACTGGGACAGCAGAGGGATGTCACAATCTACACATATATACTTAACACACTTAGAATTTAACTATTTACTTTAAAAGTTTATAAGCATGGTGTTAGTTTCCCCTGTGTTTTTAATAAAAAGTACTAATTACTGGGAAAGAGAACACAAATAAATGTCATGAGTTTATAACATCTGGAAAAGTCCTATCCATCCAAAAACATTTAGAGTCTTTAGTTGGGTCTAATCATATTAATCTGGATGCAGCCTACATAAAAATGGTAGTAAAGTTAATTCATCGATTCTGAGAAAAAAAAAACCTTCTACTTCGTTATTCTGGCTTGCATCTGACAATGTTGTTGTGTCTTTCGGCTTTTCCTGGTTAGGGGTCACCACAGTGGAACTCCGGTCCGCTAATGATTGGCAGTAGATTTTTACGTGCCGAGTTGCCGGCCCTGACGCACAACCTTCAACGAAGGTACGCCCATTCACGCAGGTCTCCACACAGAAAATGCTCTAGCTGAGAATCGAACAGGACAACGTCTTACTGTGAGGCGACAATGCTACCGCAGCACCACCACCGCAGTTTAACAATAATTATACCTAAAAGTCAATTCTTATACTTGGGTTTATAGTATAACTTCTAATTTTTTTTATTTTTACTAATAGATTAACACCTATGGAAGATTTTAAGTCACAGGGTTACCCAATTCAAAATAATTTCCAGTGCAGTTAAAGACATTGAGCAATATTATAAAACTGATGTTTTGGTTCCAATAGCAATGAAACTGCTGAGAATGTTTATAGTAACCATGGTAGTGATGATTAATTTTAATAGTCTGTTTAACATGTTTACTAAATAAAGTTCACTGGTTGCAAAATGTTATAAGACATAATTGTTGCCTTTTGCGAAACAATACCTAAGCAGATGAAACGGTTTACTATCATTTGTGTGAACGACATTCTGTTGGCACGTATGCTGCCAAAAATCAGAATGTCATGCACAAAATGAAAAGTGTATGGGATAGTCGAAGACACTTATGTGAATGCAGTAGTGCATTCGCATAAGTGTGTTTGACTATATGTACGGAGATCGCGGTACAGCAGGGAGTGGAAATTCATCCTTATCTCCAGTGTAGTGCGATCTCGGAGTTGGAATATATTAGTAGCAGGGGGTGTGGGGAGCTGCAAAAACGTAACTTGTCATATAGGAGTTTGATTTACAACAGCTCCTATATGGCTATCATATGATGTTTTCGGTGATAATGTCAACTCAAATGTGTCGATCATTTGGGTCGACATTTTGTAGGAATGGAGAGTTGGGTTTTGGTGTTTATTTTCATTATTGTGAATGGCAAATGTTTTGCCGTTTGCAATAATGATAGTAAACCAAATTAAACAGTATGGTCAAAACCTCACATCTCTTACAGAAGAAGTAGGTGAAATTTACAGGAACTACTGAATTCAGTTTTCTAGCTCTAAAAGAAGAATTTCAAATTTGAATAAAAGTGGTGTAAACTTTCACAAGTTCATATGTTTACAGGTTCATAGGTGTATGCCAGGCTAATGACCACTAAGGCCTTTATAAGCCTAGCCATGCAACCCAAATCTGTCCCACAAATTATATGTTTTACACATTTATATTGGGGCTGATTGTTATATGATTTGATTTACTGACTACCTCTGCTCATGAGAGATATATGTACCAGGTGAGGGGTGAATTTTCGATTTTCAATCCAATGATTCTACTTATGCTTAAATAGGGTTAAGGGGGGACTTTGTTTCACAAGGATAGGAAGCCTATTCCAGAAAATGGGAATTCTCTGAGATACATATCTGTCTCCCCAAATTTGCTCTATGTAAGTTGCAATTAAAATGTAGGTCTTTAGATCTAGTGGTTCTAACGCTGTGTGTTTTGTGGATGTGCAAAAGGTTCATCACTGCAGCTGATAGGGATGTCTCAAACGCCAGGCACAGATCGCTTCTCAGAAGTTTATAGGACTCAGAGTACACAGATAGGGTTTTGAGGCAATCTGCACAGGACATTGTGTTTATGCCCTAAGAAACTTTATTGACACTCCAGTTATTACATGTGTCTGGTCAGCTGCATAATGCAGGGGGCATTAAACTCAATGTTGGGTTTGATGAGGGCAGAGTTTAGTGGTATGATGACTTTCCTAGACCTAGATACCATGCTCTTACTTATAAGTTGAGCAACATGGCAATCATGCTGATCTTAAAACTTTAGTCGGAGTACAAACCGACCAAGCAGCTTGGAATTCACCAGAGTTTGTTCGTAAGCAGGATCCATCAACAAAAATAAATAAATCAGGATTTTGCAAAGGAGTGTCATACAAGTGCAACCTAGGAGAAAGAACAGAGTTAACTACAATCACACAATCATGTGGTTCGCCCTTATCTGAAGTTGGTATTAAAGACGCAGGGTTCAGTAGTGGGCAGCGTATGACTTGCAGGGCAGGATTATTTATTAAGCTTAATTCATACTTGGTGAGGCGTGCGTTTGAAAGATACTGTATTTTTGTTTATAAAAGTAACGTTTGAACTGCATGTGGAACTGCTAGTATAGTATCATGTCCCAGGGTTAGTGGGGCTGCCAAGACAGTGGCAGCTGCCACAGCCCGTAAACAGGCTGGGTAACCAGAGGCAACCGGATCCAGCTGAGTGCTGTAGTAAGCAATAGGCTGGTAGCCTCCAGTGTGTTGCTGGGCTAAGAGACCCAAAGCAGTCTTGTTTCGCTCACAACAAAAGAAAACAAAAGGTTTGGAATAATCTGGCAACCCTAAAGCAGGAGGATTTACCAAGGCTGTTTTGATCACCTGAAAATCCTCTTTATGCTTTGACATCCAGGGTAAAGGTTCTGTAACATCCTTTTTTAGGAGTTATAACTGGGGGGCCGAAATCTCTGAACAATTAGGCACCCATTGTCTGCAGTATCCTGCTAGACCAAGGAATCCTCAAAGCTGCCTCTGGGTTACAGGGCGAGGGGCACTTTGAATAGAAGTTATGCGATTTGGAAGTATTTGACGGGAACCCATTGCAATTATATGTCCCAAATGCTGCACCTTTTCCTGACAGAATTGCAATTTTGATCTATTTACTTTAAACCCTCGTGTAGCTAAAAAGTTTAACACTAAAAGGGAATCCTCCATACATAATTCACTGTCTGGTGACGCTATAAGAATATCGTCCACATATTGGACAAGAACTGAACGTGATGGTAGTTGCAGATCCTGTAGCTGTCTACGCATCTCTCTAGAAAATAAGGTTGGGGACTTTACGTATCCCTGGGGCAATCAAGTCCAAGTATACTGCTGACCTTTGTAGGTAAATGCAAACAAATACTGAATATCAGGATGCACTGGAATAGAGAAAAAGGCTGATGAAATATCTATGACTGCAAAACATTGTGCGGTAGGTGGGATACAGCTCAAAATAGTAGCTGGGTTCGGTACAATTGCTAAAATGGGCAAAACAGCTTTATTGACTTCATGCAAGTCCTGCACAAATCTGTAAGCTTGTTTGCCAGGTTTTTTTACCGGTAATATTGGGGTATTACATGAGCTTGTGGTGGGTACTATGATCCCTTGCTATTCCAATGCAGAAATGACAGGGACAATACCAGATATAGCCTCAGCTGTCAAAGGGTACTGTGGCACTCAAGGCAACTTTGCTCCTGGTTTTAGAGTTATTTTTACAGGAGTAGCTGAGTTCAAAAATCCCACATCATTGTCATGACTAGTCCACAGGTGAGAGGGTAGGGAATATAAACACCTGTTTCTATCAAGATCTGACTGGATACACATTGTCTGTAAAGTGATAGTTTCATCCAAGGCTGCCAGGGTACTATCCTGTTGATCTGAAGGTACTTGGAGATAAACTCCATCAGCTGTGCAAAAAATGGTGGCCCCCATTTTGCAAAGCAAGTCTCTCCCTAATAGATTTAAAGGTGATGAGGGTCCTACTAAAAATGCATGATCATCTTGTAGAGGTCCCAATGTTTCTGGGACTGGAACAATTTCGGAATACTCAATAGGTATACCAGAGACAGCCACTCCTTGTTATTTTGTCGGAGAGGGGAACATTCATTGCAGCTTTGCCAGCTAGCATGGATTTAGTTGCTCCAGTATCAATCAAAAACGGATATGGTTAATTTTTAACTAGTAACATAACATGTGGTCCATCCTGATCCACAGGAATAAAAGGGCACAACTGCTGCTGTTTCTGTTCAGGGAACCTTCATTGTGGTTGCTGTCGATTGGACGGAGTCCAATTAGAATTCCACTGATGCGACGTATCAGTGTGTGGGGCAGGTTGTTCAGCTAAATATGGACATTCATTCCTCCAATGGCCTATTTGGCCACAGTTGAAACACTCTGTCTGATTACTATAATTCTGGGGTGGGGCCGACTGTGTTTCCTGCCAGTTTTGTCTATTCTGATTTCCTGCCCCTTGGCATCCACCCCTTCCTCGTCCTCTACCTCGCTGACCAGGCGGCTGGCCAAAAGCGTTACACATTTGAATTTGTGCTTTTACTAGCTTTTCCTGTAAGTCCTTCTTTTCTTTAGCTAAGTGGTCAGATAGGTATTGTACCTGCTGGACTAACTCATGTAATCCTACACTAGGCCAATTTAAGCACACTTCCGTTAACTTATCCCTCACCTGGGGGTGTAACCCATCTACGAAAGCAGCCAACAATCCACTCTGTGCTGGTCCTTCTGTGGGCTCTGGGTACCCAGAATAAGCCTCAAAGGCTTCAGTGAGCTGATTTAAATATTCATCTACAGGCTCATCTTTTTGTATGACTGATTTAATTTTTGACCAATTAGAGGCAGGCAGGACTATTACGGTGATAGCATTGACGATACATTGCCTGACCACCTCAAACCCATTTTCCCCCTGTGTATTATGCTTCGGTATTGGGGTAGGAACATTAGCATGATCCCAGATTTGTTTCATTAAATCAGCTGGGATGGTGTATTGAAGGACTGCTCTAACCTCTTCTATGGTAGGATTTTGCAGACAAATATGTCCTACTAGTACATGCTGGAACTTTGCTCGGTTTGTACGGATGGGTGGGAGTGACTTAGTAATAGCTTGAAAATCAACTACTGACCATGCCCTAGTTACTACTACAGTTGCCGGTTGTTCCACATCCCTAGCATGCACTGGGTTCGGAACTTCTCTCAAGGGAAACATTCTGTCATCAACTGATGACTCAGAGTCTGAATCAGGATTAAACTTATCAGGGCCATAATAGCTATCACCATCATCTATCATGGCAGGAAACTGGCCAAAATGTTTTTTCCGATGTAAATAAAACCTTCCTTTTTTTCCTGATAAGATCTAGGCTTAAAAAACATGTGTGTCTTTGTCTCTTTTTTTATCTTTTACAAGTCATCATGTGTGATGTCTTTTTCTTATCCTGTTCCTCAATGTCTGATTCACTAGACTGACCTCCCTCTGCCCGATCTCCTCTCCCGGTACTAGCATGCCCCTCTCCCCGCTGGCTACTGCTCCCTGTCGTGGAGCTCACAGCTCTTACCTGGACAGGTGGGGGCTGATACAGCGGTGGGGCTGTGGGAGGTGGGGGAAACCAAGGATTATCATCTTCAGATGATTCAGGTATTTGTAATTTACTTAATTCTTTTACCGGATATAATCCCTTAAAGGGCGGTTCTTTCAGTCGCTTACCATCTGCTACATCTAAATTACTCACAGTGTGTTGTAGTTCTTTTAACTGTTCTTTTAATTTTTGCTGATTATCTTTGAGACTACAATTTCCGAATCCTTTTCCCTTTACTTTGTCTCTGACATCCAGTCATTGAAAGCTGCCCAACATAACCCTGGTATTTTTCTTCCCTTTTTTCTCAATTTTTCCATACAAATTTGTCAGAATATTTTTATTAAAACTACCATTTTCTGGGAAGGCGAGATCACCAGAATTTTTAGTGATGGCGATACACTGATTTAAAAACATGCAACTGTCCCGGGACACACGAAAAAACATATAACCAGCTGGTGTACCTCTTACTGGCTCTTTTGTTGCTCCCACACTTGCTCCCATTGTCACGCAGAAAGTTATACTGTACTCTACAGGTTTAGCTAAGACAATGTGTAAATGTCATTTTCCCCACTCTCGTATCTCCTTTCACTCTTATGTCGCCAGTGTTTCGTTTTAACCCACACTCATACTGCACAATCAATAGCAGGAAAGAAATGCATGCCACTTACCTTAAGATGACTGAATGAGAGAAATCATGTAATTTCTGTATAGTTAAAAATACCAAATCTTTAAGGCAGACAGATGCAGAAAAATGAAACACCACAGAAACAGAAAAATCTGTTATGGGCCCTTTTATTAGCAGTATTTCGTTCAATTCCTGACTGCTGCAGCTTGTTTTTAATTGAGATCTGAGTCACGGCACCAACTGTTAAGTTACACATTACCTTAAGAATGAAGACAAATACAGTTCTTTTTCTCTTTCAGAGGTATTTATTAACTACAGTACACATGTGTGGGAGCCTCATGGAAAGCACCAGGGAGACTCCCAGAACAAAGGAATGCACAAGCTTATATACTGTGAATATTGCTGATGGTACAAAAATATAAAATGAACCAATTAGATCGTTATACAAGAAAATTAACCAATCAATGATTTACCCGTAGGCATAAAGCAGTTCACATCATTATATCTCTGGGCAGAGAGAAAATTGGATAGACTTCCATATAAGGCACATTTCCTGCTTTCAAGCAGACTCTTGTTTTTCAGTAATGTTCCACTACTCACAGTTCATTCAAAGTTCATAGTACACAGTACATCTTAATACAAGCAGACTGTCACATACTCAATTCCTTCAAACACATGCTTTTGCTGTTCATATTCTACAAGCTCCATGACCAGACAGAGTCCTATGATTTTTTCTAGAGGAAGGAGTCGAGGCAGAGGGAGAGGCAGAAGCAGAGCAAGAGGACAGAGGCATTTTTAACTGCTTTTAAAAACCCGTTTCCTGACTTTGTATGCACCCAAGACATTTTTAATCTTACAGACATTACTCTTGATGAACACTGTTTAAACTGTTTACACAAAGGCTTGAACTTCATTACCTCACAAAGGGCTTCTGTTACTAATATTTTAATTGATCTTAAGCTTTTTTCCAGAAAACTTAATTTAAAACAGGGCATAAAGAACAAGAATTTTAATGCTTTTATCGATGGTACTGATGTTGATGAAGTTACTAGCGTGGGTGTTTTCGCTAACTTGGGTGGGTTGCCTATTGATGCTATTGATTGTGATTCTGGTTCTACATCTACAGACAGTGATAGTACTGACTCAGAAGTTAGTCTAGTGTCTCCTTTAAAAAGGAAAAGCACATTTGATCACCCTCTTAATCCAGCTGTGAACATTTTTTCAAAGGTTTGTGAGAGAGAAATAAGAGCTACTTTAAGCAGTAAAACTCCTTTTAAATGGCATAATTTAACTAAGGAAGAGAGGGCAGCAATTGATAGCCTTAGTGGGAACCCTGACATTAAAATCCTTAAAGCTGACAAGGGAGCGGGCATTGTTATTATGGAAACTAAATGTTATAACAGTAAGATGGCAGCTATATAAGCTGAAAATGAGAAATACAAAATAGTTTCCCCTGATTTTGTTTCCAACAGTTTTTTGAGGATTGATAATACCTTAGCCAGACTATATCAGGAAGGTAGTATTTCTGAGTTGGAAATGGATTACATGGAAGTTAAATCACCACAGGTAGGCAGATTTTCTGGATACCGAAAACCCATAAATACCCTACATATCCCCCCCCTGTTAGGCACATTGTGGCATCTGGGAAAACCAAAACTTATTTCAGCCTTGTTGGATTTCTTCCTTAATCCTTTAGTTCAAGATTCTCGATTTTATGTACAGGACTCCAGCATTTTTAGATGAAATCTACAGGTACCCACCTCTTGATGGACAATGCACACTAGTCACTTTGGACGTGGTAGCTTTATACCCCAGCATTCCTCACCACCACGGGTTGGAAAATGTGACCAATTATCTTGTCAAACATACTTCTACTCCCCCTCACAGAGTTATTACATTTACCACTTTGCTCTAGCTGGTTTTGGATAATAATTTTTTTCACTTTTAATGGTATCGTGTACCAGCAACTTCAAGGAGTAGCTATGGGAGCTAAGGTAGCTCCAGCATATGCCAATCTAGTACTCTGTGCTTGGAAAGCTGACATTTTATCTAAGCTAGAGGGTTTCAAGTTCATCAGTAATTACAAGCGTTTTATTGACAATATTTTTTTCTTGTGGAAAGGGTCTCTTATGGAACTAGATTGTTTTCTTGATCAGGTGAGCCAGAGTATACAGTTTTTTGATTTTACTGTCCCTGGAAAAGGAAATGTAGTAAATTTCTTGGACATTACCGTGGCCTTTGATCCATTTACTTACAGATTCTCTTCCAACATCCATAGGAAAAGCACTTTTTGTAACTACCACCTTGATTTTTTCGAGCCAACATCCTCCCTTTATGAAAAGGAACATAGTCAAGAGGCAATTTGTATGCCTTAGTCGCATTGCGAGTGATAATGTTTTTTCTAATGAAAGTCAGTTTCTGAAACAACTTTTTGTTGACAATTAACAATCTGGTTTCTGATGTTTTGAATGAAGTTACTTCATTTAGATTCAGTAAATATCCTCCCATTCTTAAATTTGGTTACATTCCCAAGTCTTCAGCTCCTGCTGATGACCTCACCAGATTTCCCCTTCCCATTTCTCTAGATGCAGAACCCATTAAGAACATTCTGTCTAAGAATTGGGATATTATTAAGAGTAGCCATGAATTGCCCAGGGTATTGGGTGACACCCCTAGTTTTAGTTACAAGAGAACTAGGTCAATAAAAATCTTTTTGAAAAAACATCCCCTTCTCTTCTTAGTTGCCCTCTTCAAATGACAGGGATGTACAACTGTGGCAAATGTGTTTGCTGCCCTTTTATTGCTTTGGGTGCTAGTTTCCAACTTCCCAATCTCAAGTTTCTGATACAGTGTAGTGATTCTTTTGGTTGTAATGGCACCAATGTTGCCTACCTAGGAGTGTGTGATGAATGTTCTGCCTTCTATGTAGGCAAAACTATTAGAAAACTTAGTGAGCGTATCAAGGAACACCATCAGACTATAAGTAAAGATGACTTGAAAAACACTTTGGCTAGACGCACACTTTCTAACTCCCAATGCAGCAGATTTTTTGTTCCTAGTACTTGATTATGTGTCATTACCTTATGGAGACTGCAATCATTTACTTGAAGTTAAAGAGCTTAGATGGCAGATTACACTTCAGGCTGACACGCCTCCTGGCCTTAATGGGAATCTTAATGTGAGAAGCATCCTCAAATGGATCAGATAGGAGTGGTTGCTTCCTCTCCTACCAATACAGTTTTCTGGAACTTTAGAATTTTAGAATGTTATTTCACATGTAGTATATTTTTGAATCATCCTTTGTATAATTCTGATGAAGTTTGGTTAGTGAACACTGCATTGATGGATGAAAGCACTAAATTTAATTTGTGATATATATATATATTTTTTTTTTCGCGGTCATGGATTTTTGCTGCAAAAGTTATTTACAAAGATTTATTAAATATTCTACACTGAAGATTCATATCTAATTCTTCCCGACTCCATTGGTACTATAGTTTTGCTGATATATATATATATATATATATATATACACACACACACACACACACACACACACATATATATATATATATACACACACAGACACACACATAAATATATACATAGGCTGCAACTAGACACTGCTCCTTACATCTCAAAAAACATATACATATAGACACTATGTTTACTATGCTTCCTTGAATGTATGAGCCCTAAATACAATAGCTCATACACAACAGCATGAATTCCATTACTCTCAGGAGTACAATATAACCTATACAATTATGGAGCTCTAGAACTCATGGAACTATATACATTATGATATTTTGCAGGAGAGGGGGCCAAGTATCACCTGGAGTCCATGGTCTTTTGCCTCACTTTTTACATATTTTACCTTGAGGTCAATTCAACTTGGAGGCAAAATAATCAACTATATACTGATCAGTCTTTCTCTGCAGTCAGTCTCAGAAAAGACTAATTTATATAACCTCAAGTCTTAACACTACAACAACAATGATGAGCTATCAGGTGATGAGGAAACACTAAAGCAAAGCAAATACAGCTTGACCAACTAAAGATTAAGCAGATCTCCAGCAAGTCATGGGAAACCATGCATCATACAGATAGATACCTTTGCATATCATGGAAATAATGCACCACACAAACACCTTTGCACATCATGGAAACCATGCACCACACAGCTACCTTTGCACATCATGCTGACTTTCATTTATGAAAGCAATACATGCTTGCTGAGATGCCCATTTAAACATATTAAATGGTACCATCCTGTGCTCTTCATTTTTCAAACAGCTACTATCTTCTTTCTGGTCTAGTCCTTTGCCCCATTACAAATCTCTGAGTCAAAAGCTGTTACATTAAAGAATCTTTCAAATCTACTTAAATACAGGAAGACAGTGTCATCCAACTTCTATATGAACTTCACTGGCACCAGCAGAGGAGAGACCAAAAAGCAATGTACAGTAGATACCAGTGCTGTCCAGATAAACTAAAACAACCATAAATAAACCTGGATTTTTTGCTATACTGCCCATCTGTCCTGTTTAGTGTCAGTACTGCCCTAGAAGATTTGTAGAAAATTCCATCTATTGACTGAGAAAAGAATTGCACAGAAGACAACACTGCTAATCTGAATAGGAAATCAGGTGCACCACATAATAAAGAAGAAAACCTTACTCAAAGGCTACAAACTAAAACTAATCCCTAACTTGCAAAATGCAGGCCTAAGAAGTGACTATTCAAGCAAAGACTAGTGAAGAGCTGTTCATGTTTCTCTGAGATGAATCTCACCACAGCTTCAAGTATATAAAACAATGGTAATTAGTTCTCACCCCCTTATTTCATTCACCATTAAATTGCCAAATCCTCTAGAGAGAATATTTTTGTAGGATGCTTCACTCTCACACCCTTATTTTATACACCACTTTCATTGTCACAACCAGAGAAGAGAAAAAACAGCACACGCACTGAATACTGCCAGCTAGCAAACAGAAATGACACCAGTACTGGTAATTTTATGTGCAAAACATGAACTGGCAAAACCAGACCATGATCAAATGGGACCCTACAAAGGGCAGTGGATCTGGACACTCTAGCCATAGCAATGCCCATTATTTGTCTCTCGCTCCTCCCAATTACAATAAAACACTGCTCAAACCTGTCAGTGTGCATACTATTTTTTTCTTTATTTTTACAAAGATCACAGAGAAATGGATTTCATTTTAACCTTTTATTTTACATTTTATAGCAAACACAATGTCAGCCATTTAAAAAATGAAACAAAACAAAACACTTCAAATGGAAAACTGACTTAGTATAAGCAACAGTGTAACTGCTTTCCTCTTCAAGTAATATTTATTAAAATTGCATTGGGCATCCCATTAAACTAGTAGAAAATGAAACTGATACCAAACCAAGTAAAGAAAAAAAAGTCAAAACCACCCACACTGTAATTAAAATGAATTAATTTTCTTTTAGCCACAACAGATGATGATCTATGATCTGATGATGCCATCATCAGATCTAGCATCTAAAGTGTTACTATCTAAAAGAAAATCAAATGATTGAATTGTGTGTGGTTTTGACTGTTTTTCTTTCTTTTTTGGTTTTTCTTTACATCCCATTAAACTCCTACAGATATGTTGGGATTCTTAGTCCAATAGCATACAGTGAAGCACTAATGAGAAGCTATGTGAATGACACAGGAATTCAAAAGGTAGACATGTAACACATTTGCTAACAGCCTGGTACAGCCCCTGGATACAAGTGTCCCTTTTCAGGGGAAGCCCAGGAGCAATATATTCTGAAGTGACTTGGTCAGAATCACAGATTAGACAAAAACAGGCTGAAGGAATCAAACCCTGCACTACAACTCATAGTGTTACTCATCTACACAAACTGCCAAACAAAGTGTTGTAGCCTAGCACAATGCATTTCACACAAGTGCCTGCAAAAAAACAAGCTAAATTAAAAACGTATTCACAGCTAAATATTAACATTAAACTCACAGGTGCCATGTTCCCCAGTTTATTGACGGCCAAATAATAAACACACACTCAAAAGTCAACAAAACAAGAATCATACCCAAAAAGCATGGCTCATATGATGAAGCCCCTGTTTATTACAATTGCCTCTTGTATGACTGCATACACCTCAGATGTTTGCATGTGATCAAATGAATACTTAATACATAAATAATGACCTCAAAGTGATGGAATGTAGCCCATTGCATCCTCATGCCCTCTAAAAGCTTAGCTCAATAATCAGACATAAAGACACAAAATTAGGAACAGAGTTTGAATATTGGTCTTGTATACTATGAAAGTTGGTAGCATAACAGGTTTTGCATTAACAAGCATTTTTAAGGCCAAGAAATTTGAAACATGTTGGTCATTATTTAGCAACTGCACTCCACAACACTTTACCAGAAAACCACAAAATGTATAAGGAACAGACCATAGGTATCAGGGAAACATATCTAGAATAACTGAGAACTATGCCCTCTACACACACAAGCAAATGCATGCCACAGCACCCCCCCAACACACACACAAATACCAATTACAGCTGAATTTATAACTTTACACTTTAGATATCAGCTTGAAATCAAGTTAATGAATAAATTCATAAATAATGGCCCAGAAAAAAGTACACCAGCTCTCTGTAATCAGAACCATAGAGTGCAACTCAATTGCAACTCCACTCAGCCCTCTCAATGTCTTAACTGAAAACACAAAAAAACAAATGCATAAAATCTGGAGTAGATTTTAAACATTCTCTTATACATGAAGAAAGTTGCTAGAATAACAGTCACTGCATACTTATATGTGTTTCATTATTTAGTGACTGCAATCTACAGCAATTTACCAGAAAGCCACACATTTTATAATGCACAGAACAAAACACATTTAAACTTATTTGCTCAAGAATTCAGATCAAAGCCAAAAAATGTGTCAAATGCCCCAAACAGGGTTATTCTAATTATTATTTTGTTTATTTGTTAATCAGGTAAACCCACTAGATAAAGTGTATATTTTGGGGAGCATACCTGGAGCACTCTGTGGTTAAGTTACTTGCTCAAAGTCACACACTAAGTAAACAGAGGTAGATGGATTAGAACCCTGTACTTTTATACAGGAAGCAGCTCATTAACAGCTCTAAATATTAAGTGCCAGACAACTCTAATTCACTTAAAAATTAACAAAGCAACAGGTGTTGTATAGACATACATTTTCTGAACAATAAAAACTATAAAAAGCTAATGACTGGTATTACTGACTGACTCTAATCCTAAGCAATTTACAAGAAAATGAGGACATTAGCAAAGGTCTGGTAGATGGTTCCATGAACTAAGGCCCTAGGTTCTTAATGAGCTGGTCTCTGGAGTCAACAGTACATATTTTTATTTTATTTTTTTTATTTATTTAACATTTGCTTACCGGGGAAGTCCAACTGGGCAGTTGTTCCTTTTCAGTGGAGGCCCGGGAGAAAATCTCCACATAAGAAGCACACAGTATAACAGCACAAACATTTTACAGATCAGAGGAATTACACAGATCATAAAGAAAGCATACTATACAGTGGAATTACTGTTCACTAACATTTGTCAAACACATACAATAACCTACAATTATTTTGTCGAAAATTATATAGTCTACAACTACAAATACTTTGTCAAAAGTTATATATACATCAGTGAAGTATAGTTAATTATCCATACATCAGTGGAGAAAGTTACATATTCATCAGTGAAGTAAGTGGAAAAAGAGCTAGAGGGTGAGCAGAGGTGGGGAAATGTCAAGTAAGTTCATATTTTAATTCTTTCTACCTCCATTTGCCTACTCTTCAAACCTCAAAGACCACCTGAGCTGTCAAACTGCAGCATCTATCCTCAATATTCACTAAAGCACACACCAAAAGCAACAACTAACACCACTCTAAAGCCTACACCCAGTGGTCCTCAAGATCAAAGGCCAGAAGGCAAGCAAACACTTTACCTTGTAATCTTGCCATAGGGTATTCTATTGATCTATACACAGATGCCCATCTCACTGGGCTGGACAAGAAGACAATGGACAATTTCCTATCTGAAGGTAGGATCTGCAATATCATGCATGCACTCAAGTCACTGCAACAGAGGTACCAATATAATTATATCATACTCCATGTGGGTGTAAATGACCTAACACATACCTCACTGGACCATATGAAAAGAGACATTATGGATCCCTCTGAATATGTGTCAGACAGGTAAGTGTCTTGCATTGAGCAGCATTCTACCTTCACCAAGGCTGAACAGGAAATTACTGACTTTAATAAATGGCTTCATTTCTGGTGTCAATCCAGAGGAATCCAATATTTATCAGAATGAAAGAGCATGGTTAAGTGACCACTTTGCTTTGCCAGGGTTGGTCTGCACTTGTACCCCCTAGGATTTCAGATATTGGCTATAACTTTATCTATTCTCTCACAGCCTTTGTAGGCAAGGTCGAAATGACAAAACTACCAACATACACACACAAAAAAAAAAAAGAAATCAAAGAAACGTTAAGGTGTAACTGCTCAATACTAGGAACCTAAACAAGAAACTCCAGACCCTACAATCACTCCATACTCTGGAGAATGTTAGTGCATCTGTGCTGCTACTGAGACTTGGTTTAAAGTCACAAAGTACTACAGCAGTGGTAGGCTACAGTGCCTTCCACACATTTAGACTAACAGCAGCACAGACATGGGCTAAAGGTAGTGGTGTTTTGGTCTACACTGGCAAGACGTACAACTCTATGACAGTTAAACATGTCTACTTCACATGACTGAAAACTCAGAATGGTGAATTTTCATTTTACTGAGACCACAATACCTAATTTTCAAAATAGTGAAAACTCGTTTGAGTCTTATTATGCTGAAATTCAAAATACTGAATTTTAAGCCATAGATGTGATGTGCGTTTCCCTTCACCTGTGACTTGTTTGTGATAAAAAAAAACATTACTTAAAGTGCCAACTGTCAGAATACAATAGTAGCGTAGAAAGTAGTGTTGTAATGTTTCTAAATGTGGGTACGTCTTTTTACGTTTTTATGGGAAGTACGTAAAGTAATATGGCGGACAGCAGTGTGTACAGTACCGTAGGGTAAGTAAAAGGCATATGCCCTTTTCCCCATTGTAGTGTGATCCTGGAGTTAGTATATGGTTAGCGGGTGTGTTTGGTTAAAAACCTAGTTTGGTTTTATATTGCCTGGTTTCTGTTAAGAGGTTAAGTAAGTAGTTTTTAAATGTTGGAAAGAGTTAGTCATTGGTGTTGAAGAGTGCATGTCTATGGCTTAAAATTCAGTATTTTGAAATTCAGCATTACAAGCTGACTCAGTCAAACGAGTTTTCGGTATTTTGAAAATTAAGTATTGCGGCAAATGAAATTCAGTATTTTGAGTCATCAAAATTTAGAATTTTCAGTCATGTGAAGTAGATCCTGGTTAAACAAAATGATACCCTGGAGTTCATCTAAATTCAAGTCTCCATATACAAGGTTCATTACCATGTCCTAGCAAGCTACAGGTCACCCTCTGTAACCCTTGACGCTCACAGCTCTTACCTAGACCTACTAAAGGTGTTCCCTATCCACTCAAACACCCTACTCATGGGAGACTAACTGTTCCTCTATAAACTAGGAAATGCATACTGCCTCTAACTCACAGGCAAGTTTCCTGGACTTGAACACAAACACTCGGGAGCAGATAGTGCGCACACCAAACAGAACAGAAAACATACTGGACCAAGTACTCACCAATATGGAACAATGTTGCAGCCCCTGCCCCCCACATAAAGTCCTCATTGGTGAAGTCGGATCACAAAGCTATCTCCCTCAAAATAAAAATCAACCCAGAAAAAAACAACTAAATCTTTAACAGTTAGGAGCTATTTTAAAGCAAACTACATTCTATTAATTGACAATTTGTCAAAATTCACACCTCCCCCAAACTCAGAAAACACATCTACCTATGCAAATTTATTTACAGAAACCCAGTACAAATATAAATGACTGCATTAAGGCTGCCATATCTACCAGACGTAAGCCCAGATGTATCCCGAAAAACAAACATCACTTGTGGAATCCTTTCCTTAGCAAGGTATATCCATCCACAACCTCTTTTCACATTTTTTCAAATGAGGTTATGGTGTCACTTCAACAGTGACAATCATTTAGAGCCAAGGTTCACACTGCTGGATGGCTAGCTCTGCTGTGGCTGCTCTTTCAAACACTCATCTGCACACATGCGCACACACACACACACACACACACACACACACACACACACACCTGTGGCCAGTTTACAGTGTCCAATCCACCTACTGCATGCCTTTGGAATGTGGGGGGAAACTGGAGCACCCAGGGGGGAAATCCACATGAACACAGGGAGGACATGTGGACTCTGCACAGAAGGCACCACTGCTGAGTACTGAACTGGAGAACCACTTGCTTTGCGGTGACCATGCTAGCCATTGCAACAAAATTAAAAATGTCACAGCCAAAATCAGAAATAGCAGCTCTTATTGAGACAAAAGCTCTCTGATTAAACTAACCAAGAAACTAAGAGGTTTAACAATGTTCAACAAAGCCAATTATGAGGTCAGGATAGAATCTCAGGCTAATAACAATCACAGGGTCTTCTTCAGCTGTGTCAAGAACCTTAAGGGTAGCATTAAGCAGTGTGCCGAACTGGTGGTAAATTGCACAATCTTCACTGACCATGGTGAAGTAGCGAATATACTGGCTGATTAATTCAGCTCCAACTTCACCCCCACTATTTCCCCTTGTGAAACCCCTTGTAGCATAGCCACACTAACTATTACAAGGGAGCAGATCCTGGTGGTGCTCAGTGAGGCCAAAAACACTGCTTCAGTGGGCCCTGACAACATTCCCAGTTACCTACTAAATAACGTAGAAGGAACACTTGTGGCACTATTCAACTACAGCCTCAAAACAGGTTATGTGCTAAGTGAATGGAGGGCCATAATGGTCATCCCTCTTCATAAAGGTAGACCATGAACTGACCCATCAGTCTGACTAGTTTAATATGGAAAGTCATGGAATGAATTATCATGGAAATGATCAACAAGGACATTGTCAACCTACTGTCACTGGGCCCATCTTAGTTTGGCTTTGTTAAGGGAAGGTCTTGTCAACTCAACTTGGTAGACTTCTTCGAGAGGGTCACCAAGGCTATAGATGAAGGGAAAATGGTCCATAGCCCCTACCCTGACCTGGCCAAGGCATTTGATACAATACCTCACTCAGGTATTGTTGACAAACTCTCAGAGCTAGGCATAAACCCTACATAACTCGATGGATTGTTAGCTAGTTCAAGTCAGGATCAGTGACACCATTTCTACCAGGAGACTGGTCACCAGTGGAGTACCCCAGGGCTTAATGTTGAGTCCACTCCTGTTTGTCATCTGTCCTCTAATTCTCAGAAGACAAGGTTAACGTCAAAAACCTCTGGCTCACAAAGTACACAGATGACTGCAAAATGGGAGCTATCATAGATTCCCCCATGTCACCAACATCTTACAAGAGGGTCTAACGCAAACAAATGACAGGGGCCAAAGACTAAAGCTCAATGTGAAGGAACTCATTATAGTGCTCTTTGGGAAATCACCCACCCAAGCTATTTACTCCCCTGACAAAATGCCCCTAAGAGTTGACCCAAAAGTTAGGGATCTGGAAAGTAGGCATGCAGATGAAAGGGACTTGATTCCTTCCCGTGGAAGTGAATCAGCCTTAACCCTTAATTCACAAAAACAGCGAGCGCCGTGGTGCTTGTAATAACTAAGGTAAAAAATGTATTGGCAGCCTAGTACCAATAGTGCTACATCTGTGAAAAACCAAGTTGTCCCCAAATGAATAACCTTGGATTTTTATTTATTTTTCTATTAATTTTTGGAATGAAGTTTCACCTTTAATTCATTATTTACATACTTTTTAGTTCTACTTACAATGAATCCTGTGAATCAGAAAAGGAAAAAGTTTTTCAATTTACTGATTTGACTACAGCAACTTTCGTTTGAGGACAACTTTTTTTTTTGTAGCACTATTGGTACTTGGCTGCCAATAGATTTTTTACAATAGTTAGGGATCTGGGAACATAAGTCGACAGTAATCTGGCCTTCAACCTACACATGGCCAAGACAGTAAGAAACTCATTCTATGCCACCAAATCATAAGCAAGATTATGGCATCCAGGTCCAAGGAATTTATAGTACCACTCTACTCAGCCTTTGTCAGATCCATCACGGAGTACAATGCCCCCTTTTGGCATGTACCTAACCAGGCACTTGCAACAGTTGGAATACCCTCAAAGATTCCTCACCAGGAGAATTCAGGTGATAATTACTTATCCTACACAGATCGTCTTATGATCCTGTCTCTGTACTCAGTCTCCTACAGGTTACTGAGAGGTGATCTATGCCTAACATTTATGGCATCCTCCGATCCAGATCTGATGGATCTTTTGCACATCCACAAAACAAACAACAGAAACACTAAATCCAATGATGTGAACTTTGCCTGCAACATAAACAGAACATGCTGGAGAGACTGATATGTGTCTCAAGGGATCCCTGTGCCATGGAATAAGCTCCCCATCTACATGAAGCACAGGTCATCCCTGGGCTCACTTAAAAGAAACCTTGATCACTGGCTGAGAAATCACAAATTCACACCCAGTCTGACTATCATGTCTCTGATGGACAGAGTTCAACACTAAGTAAATTAATCTCCAACTAACATACCCCCATACACGTGACCCTTAGCTACCTTTTTACTAACATATCCCACCATATGGGTGCTCAAGGAACTCGTGGACAAAACTGGGTTGGGCTGCACTGCTAGGCTTGTAAAGACCCTGCTGGTCGTTAACCTTGTGTAAATCTATGAAACTATTAAAAATCTGTCTTTTTGTGGAAAAAAAAAGATAGGTCATACAGTAACTTACAAATATGGGGTACCTCAGTACTTAAGTAGTGATGTATGTTCAATGAAAAAGTGGTCAAATACCTAGCAAGTGAAATTAGATTACCAAAAACAGAAGGATTTGAAATGTCTTCTATGAAATCCAGAAAACCGCTGTATGAATATAACTAAGGTGAGCTGCTTAGCAAAACCCTTGGAAAATGATTTAATATGAGCAGAACTCTGTACTGCAACCCTAAAGTCAGATTATGGTCTCAGTCACTTTTGTTAAAAGGAGTTTGTATTAACCTGCTAAGAAACTAAATTTTCAAAACACCAGTTCTCACAAAACAGAAATTTTCTTTTCTTTTTCAAGATGGAAAAATTTTCAATGAAGCTGAAATGTTAATTAAATAAGATGTGAAACATAGTGGTGTTTTGACTTACTTTTCTTACCACTATTTATAAGACAACGGAAAATGCAATATATTGCATGAAAATACCCCCAAATTATCATATTTATCACAGAATCTCCAAAGAAACAAAGAACTACTTGCAAAAAATACATTTAAAACTGCTAAATAAAAGCAACTGTCAGTCGTTTCATGGCTGGCTTTTGCGTCTCTCATATTCTGCTTGGTCCCATGGGTATGTATATATGACGGGAATAAAAAGGTGATAAAGAAAGACAGACTGACACTGCATCTGTATATTGTGCTGCAAGCTTTACAAGCTGGCAGTTAATATTTGCTAATTCAACTTTCTGTGTGAGTGTTATTTAGATGGATGGTCCCCTTAAGTCAAATCAGGCAAGAGAAATAAGGATTTGAAATAAGCAGTGGCATCACCCACACATCCTCTTCTCCCATGTGAATGACATAAGTACATCATATATCCCAAGATAATGGGATACAAACAAGCTAGTACATTACTCAGCTGAAGAGAAGGCACTGCTATAAATGAAACCTTGTAGAACTAATTTAAAATGACAGAATAGATTTATAGTTTTGTGCATGCAATAATAAAACAGAATTTGAAAACCCAATCAATGTATTTATTTCATTAAATAAGTAAAGCTTATTGAACTAATGCCCGGCCCTTTTACAAACACAACCTGGACAAAACTTTGGGGCATTTTATTTTAGTTATTTTAGTATTTATTTTTTACTTTTAGAGTTGCCAATAAATCTAAGCAACAAGTTTCTGGAATAAAACTAGAGTACCAAAAAGAATCCCTCACATACAGCACATGTACAGACAGTATATAAATACCACCAGGTGGTATGTAGAGAACAGGACTGAACCATGAATCTGAAAGTCAACAGTCCTACACATTACATGACCATGACCCCCATAATATTCCCACCTCAAGATCCAAAGAGATACACAAATAAATCCTTCAGAGACATTACACTGACATAAAAAAGTCAAATGTGAACCATGTTTAGTGTGTAAATGTATAATAATTTTTGGCCAGCTTTTGTGAGGCGTTTTTTTACAATTCATTTAGCATAATGACTCCATTATAAACTTTACTATAACAATTTATGATTTTTTCCACTCGTAGTCACAGCTGGATAATGTCAGATTCATACTGGACATGAATCACACAGTTTCAGCACTGCTAATCCTCTGTTAATCTGTTTTACAATAATTAAATACTTGTATACAATACAAATGTTTCAGTATACAGAACATGTTTTATCTGCTGTTGAAGGCAAAAATAAATGTTACCTAATCCGTGACCACTTAAAATGATAAATATTACGCAACTTGTGACCACAAAAAAGGATGGGGACATGCAGTAACCAGTAAACAGAGAGTTTTGTCCTTAGCTCCAGCTGTCACTTCTTCAGCACAATCCATTATAAACCTGCAGTTCTGACACCACTGCGCTCATTCACTGACACATCTCCCAATGCCCTCTACCCTCATTCATGAACAAGATTCCATCTTATAACCTGTTGAAGCATTTTGCTTATTTCAATTACTGAATACATCATCTGTTTGTAATTAAAAGTAAGTAACCTAACTATGAATTCAACGTTGATGGAAATATGAAAAATGTTGTAAGTTGTTCTTTATTTACTGTCAAATTTCAGTACCATTATGTTCATGACTTGTATTGCCTACATATCTATGAGTTTAGCAGTTAAATAAAAACATGCAGACTTTTTGCTACTAATAAAATATCTCCTTAGCTGTTGCTACCCTTTACAGAGTACTAGGATAATAAATAAATAAAAGTAGTTGTATGGACACAAACGATAAACAGCTGTCTGTCAGGGCATCAAAAGAAAAACTAAATAACTACGGATAAATAGTGTCCTGCAAATATGGGTACGATTCCCCAAAACTACTGAACTTGATTCCTACAGCAACCACTCTCAAGTCATGTAACGCTCAACAACTCAACAAACCACACCAAAGTTGAGGAAGTTGTAGACAGCCTACCCAGCTAAAAAAAACTGAAACCACTAAAAGAACCTTTACAAGTATAGTGCAAGATCAAACACATGAATTCATAACACCAGAGTTTCATGGCCAACAAAGACATTAACACTCACACTCACACACATACACTACACATGACACCCCCACTCAACTGCACGCACAGACACACTCATCCTACTTTCCCCACATCAACACCCACAGATAACACCCTCATACCTCTCAACTGTGCCTGATTTTACATGGCATCCCTGATTTTGCCTTGACTTTCTTCAAAAGTAAATAAATGAGGATTACAGACAGTCAATAATCAGAAAATGCATTGTGATGCAAAACCTGTAGTTCTATACACTTTTAAGTGAATTAGTGAACCATTTAAAACTGACCCTAATTTTGGGTCTTCATTTCGCCATTATTTTTGACTTGTCTTTAATTCTTGAACAAAGTAATTGAGAGCTAATCTGTAAGCTCATACTTGTGCAGTCATTCTCCAACACATGCAGAAGTTCAGACACAGACAGACAGACATGATTTATCTGACCGCATTCATTGGTGCAGTTAACTATTCACATGCCAACACAAACATACACCTACTCTTAGCAATTCTCTGACTAACCCCCCAAACTATGACCACCCAAGCAGACACCCAAGACCACTGCATAATCATACAGAACGACACACACACACATACCACCTCTCCAACAAGCTTTGCAACACTTACCTGCAATGTGGTCTCTCTCACTGAAAGTAATGTAGAAATGAAACACTTTGGCCATGTTAAGTTATGTAGCTCAATGATTGTCTGAATTGCTCACCTGCATAAATCCCTTTCCTGTAGGCTCTCCATGAGGACAGCAAATGTCTAATTGGCAAATGCCACTCCCACTGAATGCCACAGCAGTGTATAGCATGACCTAGAAGATGGAGCACTGAGGTGACTTTACGGACAATATAGAATCACTGTGATAGACCTGTCTCTGAAC
This sequence comes from Protopterus annectens, assembly GCF_019279795.1. Taxonomy (NCBI): domain Eukaryota; kingdom Metazoa; phylum Chordata; order Ceratodontiformes; family Protopteridae; genus Protopterus; species Protopterus annectens. The sequence continues at coordinate 138,540,975 of NC_056743.1, read as the reverse complement.
CAGAAAGACTGTCCACCAGTGGCTAGCTGCCCATGTTAGGCCTTACCACTAGTGGTCATCCTTTCTTAATCATAGCCGTATTGCCTACCCTCCCATTTTTTCAATTAAAATCATTTTCACATTTGCTCATATGTACTCTGTGATATATGCACATGACCGGTGACCATGCTGAATCACTTGGGAAAGTGAGACAGGACATTATGAAGAAGGCATTCAGCATACAACATTAGGTGTAGTTTCACAACTTAGTGCTTTTAAGTATTATAAAACTTTTATTTCAACTTATGTTCTCCATATCACAGCAACAGTGTGCCACAAAAACATTGCACTGTTCCAATCATTATTTGCTTTTGATTTTAGTTTGACAAACACAAAACTTTGTAAGTGGTTATAGGTAGTCCATTTGTAGTCATTACTCTCCTGCTGAATGTGTTCATCAATGGCTATCATGAAACCTGCGGGTTTTAGTATCATTTCTGCAGTCTGAATACTTTAAGAGTGCATGAATCTACTGCTGGGTTGAGCTTCTTGCTGGGCCTCTGTTGCTGATTTCATCAATGTACTTGACATATATCTGCTGTGTTGGAGTATAAAGCCTAACAAAAAATGCAGCACCCTCCTTTTACTTCTTCTCTTTCAATTAGTCACTCATTGACCAGCGCACTATTATTTACAACAGGGGCTCTAAAAAGGTATCCATTTCCTGCTTCATGCATCTCCATCGTAACTAAGACTAGAGTATAAACATACATGCCATCCATCTTAGAATCCCAGATATCAGTACAGAAAGCACAAGACTTATGATGATTTATTTATTTATTTACTTATTTACTTATTGCATTTGTTGACCGGGAAAGTACCACGAAAATGCCACGTTTTCAACTTCAGCACTAGATGCACACCAGTACACAATGACTTTGGAGGTCTTGCTGAAAACGGTGCTGCTGCTACTTAGGTGGAACACATATGGCAAAGAAAAGAGGTGAAAGTTTAGCTTTATGTGAACTTTTTGTACAGGTCCTATTAAAAGACTGAAGGAAAGAGAAAAGAACATTTGAACAAAAATAACTGCAATGCATATTCACAAGTCTTTATAACACACTGAAGACAGTCACACAAAATAAAAATACAGTTGGGTACACTTACTATAAATGCAGATGTTCGAGTATATTCACTGTTGCAGTTCTGTCTTGTGGGATTTCCTGCCATGGAAGCTCTTGTTCAGCCCGACTACCAGAGTAAAAGTCTTCCCTCCTCCTATGACCAGCAGATGCACTTCACTGATGTCAGTACTCTGGGGTATAAGTGGAGTCCACCTACGTCACTCCCTTAGCCATTTTCATGCCCCTTGTATAGTTCAGAGCCCCCCCAAAAGGAGCAGCATTTCAAGGTCAGATGGATAGGGCAAGGATCCCTAGGCAGGTGGGAGTAGAGAGTAAGGATCCATGGCACATGGAGCAGTAAGTCAAGACCAGATGGATAGGGCAAGTACCCCTAGGTAAGTAGGAGTGTAAAGTAGGGATCCCTGGTATATGAGAAAAAGTAATAACCACCCTGTAGGCTATGGGCGAAGGAAGGTGGGAAAGATGACTGCAAAAGTGAATACACTTGAACATTTACAGTTATGGTAAGTGTACACAACTGTACTATGTTCTTCCTGTTTCACTGTTGCAGTCCTGACTTGTGGGAAGCTTCCCAAACTAAAAAGAGGGGAGGTGGTGAAGTAGAATGAGAAGGGAGGTTTTGAAGGGAAATAGAAGAAAAAAATGAAGTGGAGCAGTGTCTGGTGTTAAAGGGAACAGAAGATCTGATGTCAGGTTCCTCTCTCTTGGTATGTATGCCCTGCATGGAGGTAATAGACAGCCCAGCTGTCCCAATGGAAAGGCCCCTTCCAGACACAGGAGATATCATTCCCTGATGATAGAAAAGAATGGACCAAGAAAGAGAGAGAGAGAACCCTTTGGAAATGTCCCGCAAGATACTGGATATCCTCCACTGAGGGGAAGCACTGGTAAAATGTCAATGTTCAGAAAAAAATCTGGTTAGTTTTATAGTGGCCATGTAGTAAGGTAGGGACCTATGAAAGTTTTGAGCAAGGAAGGGTACCCTTCCATCCATACTAGGGATTTGTAGAGAAGAGAGGTAGGTGTTTGTCTAGAAATAAAGGAGACCTCAGTCTTCAGCTTGGATTGATGGTAGGATTAGGACTGAGAGCCTAGAGAGTCAGAGATTCCCCAACTGATGAGAGGAAATAGGCAGGCAGGATTCAGTGTCAGAAGATTATATTTTTTCTAAGACAAGGGGTAAGTAGCAGGATGGTGTACAAGTTCAGTTGGGGGGCCTACTAGAGAGTAGGTGAGTTTAAAATATGAAGGTCGAAATAGCTGAAACCTGAACCTTGCAGGATGGATGAGAAAAGCCTAGCGAAAGAGGATTTAAGAGTAGGACCAGGCAGGAACATGGATTTTGGCCCTGCTGGGGTCCTGATAGAACTGTGCAGCCCCAGTACAAAAGCATTCTTATTATGTTGCCCAGGCTTTTCTGGTGCCAGGCCACATGGCTTTCCCCGAAGATGTCCTGCACAAGCTAAAGCATAGTAATAAAGGAGGAGGGGAAGTGCTGTCAGGATCATACTTGGATGCCTTGAGTTCTGCCTTTGAAGCCAGTGTAATAGCACCTGAAACCATAAAGAAAAATAGATGCCCCCACGTTACACATCAACCTTCCAGCTAACAGATAAGAGTAAGAAAGTATGCTCCAGGCTTATAATGAGAGGATTAGCAGGAAGACTAAGGAGAAGAAAGTATCAGAGTAGGATTGATCAAACTGGTGCTAAACATCAGTCCAGCAGTTTTGTGATTTCTGGGTATTCTTGGGAGAAAGGGCATTGTTATGAAAGCTGAGATTCACTGTGTGCTTTCCCTAGAGGTGAGGAGTTCCATCTGTGGGGTTCTCCATCCCTTGGCCATGATGAAAGGAATCTCCAAAGCAACCGAGGGGGCCGACAGGATTCTGATTTGTCTGCTTGTTGGTAATGCACCCTATGGATGAATAGAGTCCACCAGTGCCATTTCCTAGGGTTAGCTGGGAGGGGGACTGTAAATCTATACCCATAGCTAGATGGTGAGGGTAGGGTTGGTTTTCTACCCTAGATTTTTGTGCCATATGTAAGCATGTAATTTTCCTGTGAGCATAAATAGCAAGCACCCTTGGGTCAGACTTCTGTTTTGGGTGCAAGAGAAGCCTTTTGAGCTGATCGAAGCTTCTATTGTCCAACAGCTTATACACTTACTTTATGTTAGTAACAGTAGTAATAAAGTAACTGTAGTAGTCCTTGGAGGACTGACGCTCGAGACTGCTGTTAACTAAGTGGAAAGCTTGAGGTTAGAGGAAAGTCCTAGGTATACCACATATGAGTGCCCTTTTAGGCCAGATACAAGTCTTTTCTGACCGAAGGAAGTTTTGGCTGTTGGCTTCCTGCCTTGTGAAGGTGCCACACAGCTCTCCATATGTGCATCCAGGCTTGGGGAGCAGGGATATGGAAGTGGCTAAAAAGGCAAAGTCAGCCAGAGTTAAGAGAAGTTCCTCTCTATAGGAAGATTTAATTTGTAGAAGATGAGGTCACATCTCCCCGAGTCCATTACACAAAGCATGCTCGACTTTGGCTTAAGTGTACAAACTGCTTCCTTCTGGGGTCACTTCTTTTTCCCCTTATCAAGGAAGTATGATTTTCTCATGGGCAGCTTGTATCCATCAATTCTGTCTCCCAAGATGCAAGGATGTATGTCACATGCCCTGCCTGTCTGCAATGCATTGAACTGTTGGTCGGGGGAACGGGGGCCACCTTGTCTGGGGCAGGAAGGTTAGGTTCCAAAGGAGTCCCACCCTAGAGTTGAATTTTGCTTGAGGGTGAGCTTCATACTCAGGATTCCTATCTGTTTAGTAGGCCAGGTTTCTTAACAGGCTAATCTACGTCTTCCCCAGTTCCATTCCCCAAGGTGAGAATGAAACTCTGCACCTTGTGTCATTGAGTCAAAACCTTAACCAATACACAAAGTTCCAATCTTAGGGGTGCTGTGAAGCAACTAAGGGCTGTTTGTAATCAAGCCTGAGATGAGTAGCACCATGCTAATGGCTAAGTGTTATGTTACTGCCCAGCGGAGTCAAAAAGGGTAAGGTGCAAAAAGTAAAATTTGGAGTTAGCTAAAGGCCCAGTAATCATCAGGTAGGTCTCCTACTGGGAACCAGCACAAGAAGTGTGCTTAGAGGACTGTGGGTCCCTAAGGAATCCTTAGTGTAGGACATTGTTTAAGAGAGGTGAAGAATGAAACCCCTGTAAAGGGCAGAGAAAAGTCCTAAGACTGAAAAAGAGAAACGGCTAGATTGTTTGAAAGTGACATTCTCTCTCTTGTGTGGTAATGTGTGTAGGAAAGCGAGGGGTACCTGCTATGAAAGGATCATGACTGCTCCCTCCTCCCAGGGACCTGGGTAGAGGAAGTCCCTGGTGATGAGGTAGATGAGTAGTCTTGGCTGAGTCCCCGGCACTGAGTGTGGCCTTTTAGCCTGTGGGGCCTCCTTTGGCCTGCAGTGGGTCAGGAAGAAAAACTGCAGAGCTTGGTGGGGTAGATTCTGTTAAAATCTGGGGGCTACACCTGCACAAGGGATTTGGTTGTCTGTCTTGACATTGCTCTGTCCTCCACCTCTTTGAAAACAGTTACTACTTATGGACCAAAGAGTGACTCCTTATCCAAGAGAACATCCAAAAGTTTGGAGTTCACATGCTCTACGAGGCCTTGCTCAGTTAGCCATGTGTGCGTGCCTTCTAATGACAGACCCAGTGGCTGTGGCCCTGCTGACAGCCTGTAAACCATTAAATCCACAGTGCAAGGAATGGTTAATGACTTGTGAAGTGGAACTGCAAATGTATATTAATTCTTGAGATAAGGCCTTATTTTCATCTGATCCAGCAGTGACTCTTGCTGTTTTATTAAATGGAACTAGCAATTCAATGCCCTCATAGATAGTGTTGCAAAAGTATACACTTTCTTAACAAATCGTTCAAGGGCTCTACCCTGCATATCACTGGGTAGGGGATTCTTGGGAGTGCTAGTTCTGGAACCCTGAAGTCCAGGGCCAAAAATTTGTGGATTTGCTTAAGGGTTATTGAAAAGGTGCCTATGAGTAGCCATAACCCTGTAGAAAGTGCCAGATTTTCTGGGTGCAGGGGAAGGGAGTCTGATCTCAGAGGATTCAAGATGACATCATCAACTACCTGCAGACTTGGGGGTACTCCCAGGGGATTCAGTTCTGGGAGGTGGAGGAATTCCCTGACTCTCTTCCTGGGTAGGGGATAATCTTGCTCTTCCCAATATAAAATTCCCCCAAGAGAGTATAAAGTTTCCCCAAAGGATACGTCCTCTGGAGGGGAGGCCAAAGGTAAAGTTTCCTCTGAGTCAAACTACTGGAAGGGAGACAAGGAAGGGTCTTCTGCAAAGGTTGACCCCACCTGGTCAGAGTCCTGCCTGGTCTCAAAGGGGTCAGTAAGAACTTCAGGGATAGTGTCTTTACTCCCTTTCCCAGAGGTAGATTTGGGGCGGTGTCTGCTCCTTACCAGAAAAAGAAGGTCCTCTGCCAATTTAACCAATTCCTTTTGAGATTCAGAGCTGGAAGGTATGGAAAGATGAGAAGAAGATTTCCTAGTTGTAGGTTTTTGTTTTGGCCTGGGACATCAGAAACACAGACTCCTGAATACCTCTGAGGTGTAAGGGTAGAGCTCTGTTTGCCAGAAGCCGAGGCCTGCTTAACAGTCTTGGACCTGACCGAGAAACAGCGTTCAGTGAATGGTGACAAGTAGAGGGTTCTGATGGCATACCAACATCCAACTAGGTCTCGGTAGAGGCCTATTCCATTGCCAATGACTGCAGGACAGGTCTGAGAAGGCTCCTCACTGACTTCCACGATAACCAGTCATGGCAGGCTATCTGATGGTGAATAGTTGTGTTCTGAAGGGCTAAACATAAGCTGTTTGCATTTAGGACTAAGAAATCTTGCTAAAATATCTGCCCTACACCTAATAGTCTTGGAGTTGAATTGGGCACAAACAACAATTTGGGATGTCACGTGGAGGGCCTGAACAAGTAACACATAGGTTATGAAAATCCCAGTGCGGAATTTGTTTGCCACAATGGAGGCAGTTGTTACTTTCTCTGACATTAGTTTTGAAAAAGGAAACAGTTCCCCAAAAGGATACTTAACTTTAGAAGTTTTCACTCTGGTTTGGACTGTTTAACGCACGTACAGCTTCTTCTACTTCGGGCTCTGACAGCAAGAAAGAACTGAGGTAATGACGTAGGTGGACTCCACTTATACCCCAGCATTCTGATATCAGTTAAGTGCATCCGCTGAGCATAGGAGGGGGGAAGACATTTACTCTGGTAGTTCGGATGGTCAAGAGTTCCATGTCAGGAAATCCCACAAGTCAGGACTGCAACAGTGAAACACAAAGAACATTATATATTTATTTAAAAGGAGAAATGAAAATATAGCTATCTCCCTACTGAAATGTTAAGACTCCCAATGCTAACTCCTCAAACACTAAAAAAAAAAGACTGAAAATCCAGGAGAAGATTGAACATCAAACATTAAACAACAATCTTCTCATGTAAACTTCTTGTTTTTTCAGGGAGGCAAGCCTCCTGAATTCCCAATACGGGGGCAAGTCCCCCATACACCCTGGAATTTCATATGCCAAATGTTAAATTGCCATACCCTGTAGAAAAGGGAACACTCAGAAAAACAGCAATCTCAGACTTAGTAGATGTAAGCCCAATTTGTTGGTCATTCAATCTCCAGATGCCGGGACTTAGCATTCTGAGTCTAGATATTTCAAATGGTTACCAACGTATCCATTCGGCTTCTCACAGACAATTTCTGATCTGCATGCACTATTTATAACATTTACACAGTATCAAATTAAGACTGTAGTCCTTGGAGGTTACTCCCAGCAGCTTGTGACACACACCTCAGTACCATACAACCACTGCAGCAAAAGGTTGTAAAATTAAGTCCACAGTTATAGACTTAAGTTAGGCCTTAATTCTAGCTCTGCGCCAAAATATTCACATTGTCTTCCTTCAGTCTACAGAAACCAAATATCATGTCTCATACAATGTCAGGAACAACGAATCTTTGGAGGAAGCCTCCTCCTTAACCACAAAGATCTTAAAGATCTTAAAGCAGAAAGTACGGCTGAAACTCTGGCCAAAGACCAGTAAAGCATGACAAATTAACTAGCAAGGAATCCAGCCAGTCAGCCAGAGTAGAATTAGTCATGAAACACTCAAATGTATTGTATTAAAAACAGCAAGAAGACTTAAAAACACATTACACACATATGATAGCTCTTTCATGCCCTTTCATAAAAGAGCATACCTGTACAATGTGTTTTTAAGTTTCTTTGTTACTGCTACCTTAAAGATCTTCCTGACAAAGGAACCAGCTTCATTTTTTTTAACTTATTGCTAGATTACAAAATGTCATATGTGATGCCCGTGCATTGGCCCAGCAATCAAGGAGCCTCAATCCTCACCACTAACACCAGTGAGGGGCGTCCATATAGGGAAAGGATAATAAATACACACACAGTAAAGTACAATTTCCCTTACGAGCACACAGTGATCACAGTCAGTCTGGGGCTGGTTTCTCCCTTTCTCTCCAGGTCCCCAATAAGACTCTCCACTGGCACAGCTATAGAGTGCAGATCTCAGCCTAGTGGGTAAGCTAAAACCTCCAACACCCTCTCTATCCATCTAGTGCTTTGTGCCCCTGTCCAAGCAGCTGACACACACACACACTTTGAGATAAGAGTTATATACAACCACACACACACTCCTGGGGAAGGCTGGCACAGGTCCTCCAGCTGTGCCCCTTTTACCCAGACTATACAGTAGTACCACTTGCCACCACCCACTAATATTTATCAGCTACCAAAAGGCTCTTATGAAAGGGTGTCCAATTATACTGTGCAATATTATTATCCAAATGGTAAGCACAACTGAACAGTCAAGGCTTACTGGAGTGGCTTGGCCAGTATCACTAAATACATGAAATCTACTCTTAGAGCTTAAATTATCTCTACACAAAACAGCCACAGTTGAAAGGTTTTAAAATATTTAATAATAAATAAAAACACAAGACAATACTTCTTACTACACAATGCTAATTAAGAGTTCAGAGATAACAGAGAAATACTTAAAATAATACAGCAGAAAAGTTCTGACATCAGTACAGAAAAAAGACTAATCTAATCTTCCTATTTCCTAGCTATATCTAAGAGAAAATACAGTTCTAAAATAAACTTACATTTAGAACACAGGCAGAGTGCTGGTGAGTTGCATGTTCTCAAGACAAATGCTCAATTGCTCTCATTCTTTCTGTACTTAAATTGATAACACAGTACCATAGATTCATTTCAGATTACATAATTTGTTTCTGGTTCCCGAGCTAACAGAAACTCAGAGGTTAATAGCCCTTTTGATCCTGTAGCTGGTCAGGAAGCTACAGCACTAAAAGAAATTATACATGTAAATTCTAGCCATTAACTCTGGCCTCAAAACAATAGGCAGAATGCCTCCCTCTAGACATCTCTTCTGCAAGTTTTAGATCAAAGAATTTCACAATGCTTGACATCAGCTTTCCTACAGCAGAGTATACTGTTACATTTTTTCTAGTTCCACATCCAATACAGTCTTTTCACATTTAAGAGAACAAGCCTGTGGCTTACATTAATATTTACAAATGACAGAATTATCTACAAAATTCTAGCTAGCTAGGCTGGCAGCCTTCACCTATCTTCACATCATCTCAGCAATAAATCCCAAATATACGGAGACAGGCACAGAAGTAAAAAATCCAAAAGTACGTTTATTGTGTAAGTGCTTTCGTAATCAAGTTACTTCTTCAGACACACAATAAAATCACAGAAAAGCACTCCATTTATACCATAAATGAATTAATTAAATAATTTTCTCTACAAAACTTTTAAAGATACAAGCAGTGATATCAGTTCAACATTTGTAATATGCTCACAATATTATACCCCTTAGCGAATCAAATATGTATTAAATAAAACAATAAAAATATATAAAAACTTATTATAAAAAAGGGACCACTTCTACTGTATTAGAAGGGGGGAAGATTACAGTGCATTGGCCAAGCACACCTTGTCTGTAGGTGCAGAACACACTTTTTATTTCAAGTACTTCAAATCTTAGCTTATAATGAGAGATTAGGTGATGTGACTAAATAGTACAGAGTTAGCAGAACTCAGGTGGATTTTTAGACTTGGGGCTCATAGGGAGTATGGGCTTAATGACTCAGTGTCCCTAAAACCTGTTCTAAGGAATAGGAGGATCAAGAAATAGTTTATTCATTGTTTTTTATATTTTTATAGTTTTGATTAATACATATTTGATTCACTAAGGGGTATAACAATGTGAGTCATATTACAAAAGTTGAACTGATATCACTGCCTGTATCTTTAAAATTTTTGGAGGGAAAATGATTTAATTAATTAATTTATGGTATAAATGGAGTGCTTTTCTGTGATTTTATTATGTGTCTGAAGAAGTAACTTGATTACGAAAGTGCTTACACAATAAACATACTTTTGGATGTTTTACTTCTATGCCTGTCTCTGTATATTTGGGATTTGTTGCAGAGATAACTGCTTTGGACTTTGCTCACATTTTTGTTTTGGGACATTTCTTCTATCTTCACATCATATACAACTAATTGGTAATTACTACTCAAGCTACCACTGGGAATTGTGAGACTCAGTTTCTGTAACAATTTCAAGCCAGAATTAAAAACACATTCCACATTTTTTACTTAAAAAATGTCACAACATATTACTTAAAAGCATGTTGTCCATCTGGTCTAACACTTTGCATCAGAAAATGCAGCTTAGAGAATTTATTACATTATCTGTAATCATCAGAAGTTTTTGATATATTGACTTAAATTCTTCTTGTGTAAAGAAAAATAGAAATAAAGTTTAGTCAATATATAAACACCACTTGAAGTTGTCCCACATATCTGCACACTGCATTAACTAGTTATTAACTACAAATCCTCAAGTACTTTCTTACTCCAAACTGTCAAAAAAATCATCTTATGTTTATCCCACGCACTCTACTGTGCCACTTTCTAATGAGAGAACCTCATTTGGAAGGATGCTGTAACTACCCACCGCACTTTCTGTGAAAGAATTAAGAGTGGTGCCTAAAATTCACCCTGAACTGTGTTGCCACTTCAGACAGCATCTGCCTGTTTTCATGTACCAGCTCTATAAAACTCAATACCCCATTCTGTAAACTCCTTTAAGGAACTTGCATACTTCTGTCATATCTTTCTGCTGTCTCATGCTTTACTAAATGCAACCAAATCAGTGCTGCAGATTCAAACAACAAAGTACATAAGTGTATGTTAAAGTAAATAAGCCCCATCCAAACACAGCTTATCTGCCTTTTTAGAAAAACAAAAATTGCAAGGGACAAGGTAAAACTATGAAGCAAAATCAGGTATAATTGAGAGGTAGGAAGGGCAGTATGAGGGTAATGAAGATGATTATATTTTTGCAAAGAGGGTGATTCTTCAAAAGCCTGCTGAAGAAAAATGTAATAGAATTTTGATATGCGGTTATATAAGCTCTCCAATGCAGGTACTTCCTTGAAGTAAAATGAGGAAACTGGGTGATGTTTCCTAGCTAGTCAGAGTTATGCATAAGAAAAGCTCTCATACGTGTAGGAAGAATGTCTCTTCTAGGCTGCTGCAGATCAGAGAAGGTACATACAAAATTCCTAAATAAACACTTAATCTTCACCAAAGCACTATATTAATCCAACTGATTATACTATTAAAATAAAGTATGTGTCCAAACTGACAGAAGCCTTGATAACTAGAAGGCACTGTACTCCTGAAAAGTCAGTTCTGAATTCCGCTCATCACTGGTGACCACCACTTAGACTACTTCCCTGAAGAACTCTGAAGCAAGCCTTAGCCATGTAAGCCTTTATAATAAAAATATTAAAACAAACAAAAATAATAAAAAATGCTGAAGCTGTGCAAATACATACACTATATTACTGTGCTTCAAATGAAATTTGTGTATTTTTTCTTTTTGTTTTCTAAATTCTTTTTGTCTGCCAGCTACCAAACCTTTCCAAAGTGGACTCAAAACTGATTTGTTCATCTGTGGTGGGGAATTCCCACAGCCATGGAGGTGACAGTCATCCATAAGAGCCTTAAGTCAGGCAGCCATAAGAGTTGCTTGTGTTCCCATCAGAATCCCATCTATGAGGCCATTTAAATGTCCTAATCCCACCCTAGTATGGGAAGACAAACTACCACTTCACAGTGAGGGCCTACAATGTATTCTCCCTGTGAGTGTACACTCTACTGTACTTGATAATGAAGGCTACCTATGAAGAATGGTATGGTGGACCAAAATCTTCCCACAAGATGGCAACACAACACCATTCCTCTGAGGGACTGTGGCAGTATGCATCATGTTCTGCCCCAACCCCCAATGGGCATAATTATCCTCTCCTACCAGCTACTCAGCCTGCTATGCAAAATCCATCCATCTCCATCATGAGGTCCTCATCCCTCTATGCCAACAGCTAGCAAAAGCTATGCCAGTTTGTCCTACTGAACAAAAACATACGGACACATGGATTTGCGCATAAGACAACTTATGGTACTGCTTACATGAAAAAAGAATAGGTAGCAGAGCACATAAAGGAAATAATACATCAATCACAGAATCTTCATCTTCACACTAGAAAAATGATATACTAAAAGCAGTACAATGCATTCTTCATACATTTGTAAGACTGTTCACTTGCCAGTAACTTTTCAATAATATAATGCTACTCTTGCTGGACTTTTCAGGTGATGTTACTTTACTTGAAATCCTGTTTTCAACTGCTAAGTTCTTTACCAGAATATCAGTGCATTCAAGCAGACAACATTGTGTTGTAAATACAGCTCACAAGAGAGGAAAATCTACAAGTCCAACAGAACTTTCCAATTAGTTCACCAAGATGATCAGTTGTTAACAAACACATTTTTTCCTGCAGTCCACATCAAAGTCACACAGGGTGTTTTTATTGGTTTTCAACTATGTGATACTTTTTTCCCCTCATCAGCTGTATGCCATCAAACATGTCCCAATGCCCCTCCTTTAACCATTTGCTCCACCTTCCCTTGCATTTGGCTAACTTACCCCTTCAGCCTGGGGACTCCAGTGAAGAGATCTTTAGTGCAAGCAGTTCGGGGAGGTATGCGACGAAAAGATCACAGCATCCCACTGCAGTGCCATCCTGAATCCGAACAGCTGAATATGACTTTTTGGCATGTCCTACCCACTGTTCCAACCCAATACCCAGTGTGCACTATATATGCACATGCCTCCAAAGCAACGTCATTGTTCTACACCAAGTACTCCCAGTCTTTGGATATAAACCATACCCCTCTTCCAGGATAGATGAGATGATAAAATACCACTCTTTGCAATTCCCCCTCAGATGACTCCTAGGGATGTGTGGGTTCCAGTAATCAAGCTGAGTCACCAGGATCAGAAGAAAGTGCTCCACATCTCCCCATGCTATAGCAGCAGTTGATGTTTTCTCACAGTACAATGCTACATATTGTTAATCTTTTTTTTTATACACATCTTTCCTGTGTTATACAGAAATCTTATAACTTAAGCACAGCAATGCGATGACTGGCACACAGATTGACAGATACTCATAAGCAAGTAGGAACAGCCAACATTTCTCTAATCCTTCAATTTTCAACCTGATTTTGCAGCAACTCACAAAAAGAAAAGTGGTCATTGTGGTCACCTGTCTTCCCTTTTGGCCTGGCACACATTAAGACTCATTCTCTGAATTAAGCCACCATTACTAACAGGTGGCTGCATCATTAGTGACATACTGGACAAACTTAGATGGACTATCAGCCTTAAGGGTAGCTAAAAAGACAAAACAGGATATTGCAGATTAAGCCTAATGGACTAGTGTTTTAACCCTTGACATTTTAAAAGAAATCAATTCATTCTTAGCTATTTCTTTATTCGGTACTTGCGTATTATCGCAACCAGAATTTCGCGGCAATACCGGTTGCTTGCCGATCAGGAAATATGGTTGTGAAAGTGGTTGAAATGGAAAACTGTGTGTTTTCTTTACCAAAACAGATTGTTTTCCGGAGAGCTATCAAAACAAAGTACAAGACATATTGTTGTTGTTTCTTCATACTCTTTACTGGCAGCATGTCGCTTCTTGCAAAGCTGCCCAGTGAACATTCCATTTTTCTGTCAGCCAATACTGTCGAATATCAGTCATGCATTGATTTGGTTATCACAGATGTGTCACTTCTGTACTGTGACCCCTACAAGACAGTATATTGCAATTGCTGAAAATTCCCACACCACATGCAAAAGCAAAAGCAGGCAGTAAGCAATGAACATCGTTACGACAGTAAGGAACTCAAAAGTGACTTCAGTAGTATTTTTGGCCCAACATGCCACCATCGCAAAACCAAATGAACTCAGTGCTGCCAACTTCTTCCTTGGAAAAGGAACCCTCAACCTTCTGTCAACATAACCCACCCTCACTTTTCAAAAGCATTAGCTATGGAAATTTCACACTGCAATGTTTGTTTTTCAAGTATGTCTACACATTTTTAAAAAAAGTATTATTTTTCCAAACGTTATTTCCTGTGTCTGTGTTTTCCTTCTGTGAAGGATTCCTTCCTCAAGTTCCAAACACTGCATTCATCAGCAAGGCAGCATCCACGATAGTTAAAGTGTGTGTCTGTCAACACTCAAAACACAAAGATGATTTCTGGCAATTTTTCTGCTCCTGCAGGCAATCCATAGTTTTTCAAATGCAAAACAGACTTTGATTCGCACCTTACAGTGTTTCGTGCACTCGTTCCTATTCAAGTATGGGAATTTCGCAACCGCGAAAATCTGGTTGCAATAATACCAAAGTACCCTTTATTCATATTAGACTTAATCTACTGCACTACACAGTTTGATCTAGATATAGCATGCACGTTTGACTAGACAGTATGGAAACACAGCACCTAGATACACAAATTAATTTTTACTTTTAAATATGCTTCCCTGGTAAACCCTTTTAATAAAAATATAAAAAAAAAAACAATTTAGATTACCAATTTAAATCAGCATTTTACACAATGGACAGGTATGTCACAGGAATTAAAATAACTGATCATTTACAGCTTTATTTAAAATTATCACTTATAGACCATCTGTGACTCATTTTCCTATAAAGAAATTAATTCAAGTTTACAGTATATGCATACACTCCATTCGTGTTCTGGATTTTGCTTGACATATTCTATCCAAAATCTTGATAGGATTGCTGTTTGACTAGGCAATGCCCAATTCACAGGCTCAAAAGATCATAGGAGATTACTAGGCTATCGACCTGGAGGTAATTCTAAATCTAGCCGTTTCAACCCAATGTAATATCATAGAGGTACTAGTCAATACCCAAGATTGCATTTGGTGATGACTGCCCATGTCCAGGAGGTTTGAGGGCACTATCCCTGGTTAGAAATTACTGTGCCCCATTCACTCATCCAGGTTCCTCTTGAGCAGTGTCACAGAGGTACTCTATTTCATCTGAATGAGTAGCCTATTCCAAAGACATGACAGTTACTAGGAGATAAATCTGTCCCTTCAGCATGTTCTATTTAAGTTGCAGGCCATCTTTAAGTTCCTGGAACAGGTGGCCCTAGATCTATTTGATTTACAGATGCAGTAAGTTCATTAGTTTGGGTCTTGGGTTGCTCTGAAGGCCAGCCATATGTCTCCCCTAAGAAGTCTATACAATATGGAGTATAGTGACAGGGATTTTAGTCTGTCCCTGTAAGGCATGTGCTGGAGGCCCTTGCTCTTCTTTGTTAGAAACTTCTGAGGTCTCTCTAAATGCTGTAGATGCTTAGTACAGTACATACCGAATGGGGCGTTATACTCAATTATGGACCGGATAAGTGCTGAGTATGGGGGGGGGTTATAACTTCTTTTGCTCTCGAGGCGATGCCTTTGCTAATCAAGTGAGTTACGTGGAAAGCTTTCCTTACAATGGTAGACACACGGTGGTTGAAGTTAAGGTCACAGTCAATCTGTGATCCCAGGTCCCTTACTACTTCATGGGTACTTAGGGTATTGTTACTGATTTGATAGTGTGAAGGGACATTATTTCTGCTGAAGAGAATGATGATGCATTTCTTTGCATTCAGTTTGAGACCGTGACTAATACACCAGTCACTGGTCTGTGTGAGACCATCCTGGAGTATACTGACATAATTTAGGGATTCAATGACTGCACCTAAATTTCAATCATCTGCAAACTTGGTCAGCCACAACCCTTCTGTTTTGACCTGAACTTCTGAGAAGTATATACTAAACAGTAGGGGGCCCAGCACTCACCCCCTTTGGCACCCTTGCTGATAACAGGTCTGCTGGTTGATGTGAAGTCACCCACTTTGATAGTGTGCGTCTGTTTTGTGAGCCAGTTGGCAACCCATCTTACAACTAAGGGGTTTATATTCAGTTTGCATAGTTTATCGGTAATGCCTGAATGTGGGACTGTGTCAAAAGTCTTTGCTAAGTTGAGGTATGCTGTGTCCACAGATTTGCCCTCATCAATGGCCTTGGTCACACTTTCAAAGAAATCCACCAGATTTAACAGGTAGGATCTGCCCTTCATGAAGCTGAACTGGGTAGGATCCAGGGTTTGGAGGTCACCTATGTTTTTATTTATGAGGTCCATAATGATGCATTCCATGGCCTTACAGATAAGGCTGGTCAAGCTTATGGGTTTGTAATTCCTTGGGTCTGTTGCTAGGCCACCTTTGTGGAGGGGAATAACTGTAGCTGTTCTCCATTCCGCATGAGCAAAGCTGAAGTTAGGCTATAATTGAAAAAAGTACTTAGTGGTGATGCTAGTTTATGTTTTAACCTGTTTAGAAGACAGCCTGGGATGTCATCTGGTCCCATAGAGGCCATGTTCTTTGCCTTGGACAGGGCTTTGAAGACCTGCTCTTCGGACGGGGGGGGGGGGAGTTTGGTGGAGGTTTGTTGCAAGTTAGGAGGTGTTAAGGGAGTGAACATTTGAACAAACCTATCTGCTAGCAGGTTTTCTATCTCTGTGGGGTCAGTATGTGTGATACCACTGGCCATCAAGTTCTGCACATGCTTGGGTCCTACCCTTTAGGTTACATGAATAGCTGTAAAAGGCCTTATGTTATCCTTGGCAGTACTTGCTAGGCTTCTCTCAAAGGAGGTCTTGGAGGATTTGACAAGTTGTCTTATTTGCCTGTTAAGGCTAAGGAGGGTGATTTCCATTGTTGGGTCCTTGTCTTTGTTTTCTTGGACAGCAATTTTTTTGCATTTCTTGTAAACTTTGTTGATGCTGGAAGTCCACCATGGCAGCTTGATTTTACTTGGGGCTCTGGCTTTGATTCTATCTGGTACATCCGAGTTTATACACTTATGCAAGTGATTGTACAGGGCTTTAGTGTAAGCTTCGGCATAGTTTCCACTTTCAACTTGGGGTGGGGCTTGGAATGCATTTATACCTTCACCTAGGAGGGTATATTTGCCTTGGTGAAGTTTTCTAGTCTGATTTTATGCTTTGTGAGTTCTGGTGTTAGTGTCAGTTCAAAGCTGACTGATTTGTGGTTAGTTTTAACTAATAAGGGTCCAACAGTTGCAGCAGTACATCTGTTTGACATGTTGGTGAGGACCAGATATAGAATGTTTGTTCCTCTTGTTGAGTTATGGACAATTTGCTCCCATGCATTTGAATTCACATGAACTTTTGTGCTAGCGAGTTTGGGTTAGAGTAGGTTTAACAGCTGATGGGTGTGACAAACGGAGGTGCTGCCAGTACAGCTAGCTGGAATTTTGAAAATAATTATATGTCATTTGTGAATATCAAACTGATTCATACTAGATGCTGGTGTTAAAAATGTTTTAGAACTGTATGTCATGTATATATCAAACTGATTTGTACAGACATTTGTGTTGAAAAGGTATTGGTAAAGTGCTTGTGTTTGAAATGTATGACCAGTGTGCCTTATTGGAGAGAACAGAAATTTACATGCACTATTACAACTGTTTAAATGTATATGTTTTAACAGAGGAAACTGGTGGGTTAACCTCAGTCCAGCAAACTTTAGAAAAATATCCACAATTAAATCACTTTATAGACTAGGCCATAAAGATGCTATCTCACAGGTTTCAAGACAGCCAGAGACACAAAGTCTGTACTAGGAAGCTTTCTGTACTGTCTTTGGGGTGAACTAATTACTACTCTGGAAGGGTGGAGGAATGTAATTGTTTTATGATTTCCAGCACCTGCCAAATATCTGAGCAAAAGCCCTATTGTGTCTGTTTTTACAGGTAGGTGCTAAGTCCTGCCAGCTTCTAGCAATTGGGGTTTTGCATGGGAGCTAGAAGTCAGATGACCAGAAATCATGTCATTCTGCAAGCTATCTAACCAGTGATATTTTAGATATTATTTTGAGAAGTCTCTTAGTGAGACAGAGCATTCTGTATTCTGTCTTGGACCTGACAACAAGAAGGATCATTCACCACATAATCTGTCTTACTCTATTAAGTAAGTTATTAGGGTATAGTAATTCTCTTAGATTCAGTCAGGAATACAGTGAAGCTTAATTTAGATACTGTTTTTCTTTATTTGTCTGAGCCTGTCCTGCAATGTTATTTTAAGTACTTCTTGGTTTTGAAGTCTGATGTCACTGTGATTATATAGTAGTTTCTTGTTGTTTTATTATTTATTAATTATATTTAAACCTATCACTGTGACTGATCTTTGTACACATATTTAAGTTCTGAGAGTACTTGCATATTTATTTGGTGACACTGTGTGGATCACTCCTAATAGCCTTCCTCTCGGTCAAACTACCATTTGTATTAATATTAATTTCATTCAGTATATTGGGCATCTTTGTACGGGCCTTAAAGTAGCTGGCAAGAGTGTCTGGTGGCAGTGGTAACAACCTTATAGTCTGGGCAGAAAGGGGCATAGCTAGTAAACCTGTATCAACCTTCCCCAGTTGTGTGTGTGTGTGTGTGTGTGTGTGTTCACGCAAAATCAAATCTCAAAAGAGAGTGTGTGTGTGCAGGTACTTGGGTAGGGACACAAAGCACTGGTTGGACAAAGGAGGTGCTGGAGGTCTTGGCTTGGACATTCAGCTGAGATCTCAACTCTATAGCTGTGCCAGTGGGGAGTCTTATTGGGGATCTGGAGAAAAAGGGAGAAACCAGCCCAGCCTCGGACTGACTGTGTTCTCCTGTGCTCTTAAGGGAAATTACACTTGATGCAGAGAGCTGCATCTGGAAATACTGTGTGTGTACCAGTTATCCCCCCAGTGAACATCCCCCACAGGTGCCAGTGGTGAGGATTGAGGTTCCTTGATTACTGGTCCAGTGGTGGGTCATCACAGTGGGATAATTGAAATACCCCATAACCAGTGTGTTTAGTAAAATTTGGATTGTCTTCAGTTTGGTTAAGTAGGCTTTGTGGGTGTCATGACCCACAGAGGGGGATCTATAACTGGCTAGGACTTGAATGGGGGTCTTACCCACTGTAACCTGGACCTGGAGTAACTCCATGGAGATGTACAGTCTAACTAGACATATGGTGAATTTATCTCCAACATAGATTGAAACACTGCTTCCTTTGCTTTTCATACATTCATTTTGTGGTCTAAATGTATGGAAGCCATTGCAGCCTTGCAGGGCTGGAGTACTTTCTGAGGCCTTAAATCAGGTTTCTATGACTGCACAGACATCTACATCTTCTTGTGATACAAGTGCTTCCAGGGAGTGCAGTTTTTGGTTTAAGCTCCTAGCATTTAGCAGTATGACCCTTATTTTATTCTGACTGGTTAAATTCACATCGATAATGCAGTTTTCAAGACCTTGCTTAAAAAAAGGCAATATGGGGAGGCAAGAGCCTTTGCCAGCAGCTGAAAGCCGAGGGGTGTCAGGTGCAAACCATCTCTGGCAAAGCAGCGAGGTATGTCGACCATGGCTTCCCAGGCAGTCAGGAACTGGATCTCCTTGGAATGACTCCAAAAACAAAGCCAAATATTCAAATCAATCATTTTTTGTTTACACTGTGGCATCATTCTCGGTGAGGGTAGTATGCTGCTCAAGGCTAGAGACAAACCTGCCTGTGACACAAACTCAGAGAGCTTGACCATGTCTCTCTTCATATAGTCCATGAGGTACATCTCAGGTAATTCACAACAACATGAACTATGACAGAGTCATAACGGTTCTTGTTGCTGAGTGACCTGAGTGCATGCATGATTTGGCAAATCCTGGCACTGGACAGGCAGCTGACCATGACTTTCTCCTTGTCCAACTTGTGAGTGGGACATCTGTGTCTCTCATTACTGAGTCTTCAATAACAACAAAAAATGTTTTTTGAGTGTTACTCCTTACGGGCTTGATGGGTGAGACACTGGTGTTGCTATGTGTCATGGGTGCTATGTAGACTGTATTAGATGTAGCAGACTTGTGTTTTGGATGTGTCTGGTGTTTCGCTAAGTTTTTTGAGAGACCCTCTGCGTATGTAGACTTACGTGTTTGATGCGTACTGTGTTTATGAGTAGTGGTACTATGTGAATATGTAGTGGTGGGTGAGTTGACAACCTTCTCCATGTTATTGTTTTGAGTGAGAGAGAGCATGGATTCTAGATTCTTGGTGTAAATACATCTCTCGCACTCTGTACTAGACTGTGTTATTAGTAGAGGATTGTGTGTGTACATGAGGCAATTGCAACGCTGCCTCAAGAGACCCAAGTCAACAATGTTGGCAGGAGAAACAAGGGTAGTCCAACTGTCTGCAATGCTAGGTTGAATACTGTTGTCACTATGGGTGGCTTTTCAGAAATGATCACTGAACACCCACATCTGGCAGATGGAAAAGAATGAATTTTGGAGACTTTATAATTCAACTCAAAGGCTATATGGCCTCAGACTGGATTATAACAGTTAAGGGGTGCAGAGGGCAAAGTCCTTTACATAGGAGGGATGGATGTTTTATACAACACTCTATCAATAGTCTTTCAGTGTAATTCAGTTGATCGGTTAGGCTTAAGGAGGATACACTTAGATAATGCATATGCCCATGACAGCTCATACTGAACTTGGTGGCATCTACTTAAACTGAAGTCTTTTTACAAGTAAAGGACTCTGGTTACCATAATTGCAAAGTTGGCTTCAGTACACGCTTCTAAAGTATAAATAATTTCTACCTCTTGCCACATAAAACAATAGATGAACAATATGATCTCAGGGATGCCTCTACTATTCAGTAAGAAAGTTGACTGCATAAAAAGATTTCTGCAAAGCAAAATATTTATGGGAATAAAACAGACATGTAGTTTCAATGCTTACTTTTGTTTAGATTTTTTGAGCTTCCTCACTCAAACACAAAAAAACATTTCTTTTAGAAGGCATGACGGAAAAAATGATACATGCTCCTTATAATAGGGGAGAGCCGAGAGGTACCCTTAAGTAACATGATAATGTAAGTGAGAATAAAAAGTCAACACCTAGAAATGTCTTCATATATTTCAAGCAAAGATACCAGCATCAGTAGGGGAAATGTAAGCAATGTCAGAGCAAATTTCCTGTAAAAATAAAAATCACTATGGCAACAGTCAGCCATAAGAAAGTTGGTTTCAAATGCTCTAGCAAGTTAGTTTTACTACTTCAAGCATTTGTTCCAAATTGGGAACACATACAGAGAGACAGTCAGGGCTCATATCTGCACTAGAAT
The DNA here is from genome assembly GCF_019279795.1 of Protopterus annectens. Lineage (NCBI taxonomy): Eukaryota > Metazoa > Chordata > Ceratodontiformes > Protopteridae > Protopterus > Protopterus annectens. The sequence goes on along the minus strand of NC_056743.1, from coordinate 138,520,057 downwards.
GAATGAGCAGTAAATCTTATTAGCACATCTTGCTTAAACTTGCAGCCTGCAGTGAGGTACACTCCATTTGTGGGGGTACAGACAATCTTCATGTCAGTCGAGTGAGTAATTACGGTCTGAAATGTAACTGAAAGGATCATCAAAACTAGTATAAATTAATTACAGGAGCATTCTTCGAGTAAAAGCACTGTGTCTCTACAATTAAAGTAGACAAGCCCAGGGACAATTACAGAGTGACACATGGAAGAGGTGTAAATCCCTCCCCATCACATCCCAGAAGCTAAGATGAAGGAACAGGGTAACAGCATACCAGAACCATGTACTAATTACAAGGAATTTCCAGCAGTAAGACAGTGCACTGCTAATGCAGGAAGCACACAAATTCTAAGCATGCACACTGCTGTGACATTTCAAGTACTACAATACAAAAGCAAATGATTTAGATGTATGACGGCCTGAAAATAAATGAAAACGCGCTACAAAGGATAAAGAAATGCTAATTTATACTGTGCATAGCAGATATTCTAATTCTGAGTATACTGAATACTCAAATGTGACTTTTTTTAGTTACATTCTCAATTTGTATTGCACAATCAAATGCATACATGGAAATATTTCACTTCAAGGAAGAACATTAAATTTACTACTAGCCGCGCTGAGAAACTTTTTACTTGGAAGTGGTATTCCTAGAAACTATTTCAGAGAATGGAAAAGTAGATAATGCAAATAGAAAGATGACAACTTTAATAAAGAGAAAGGAAAACCTTTTCAGTCAGTTATGAGACTGCTATGAAACTGACACACAAAACAAAAAACTGCCAGGTTGCATTCAACAAAAACTGGGGCTCTATTAATGCATGTGTTTTTACCTCCGTTTTAGTTTACCTACATCCATCATAATGTCAGATAAGTGGGTTGCTGGATACAGAAAAGTGTGTCTGTTGGTGGGGGTGGGGAGGTGGAGAGGAGCCTTGCATAATAGGAGCAGTCCTCATTTCAAATTCAACAAGAACAAATCAGAGGCTCAACTTTGATCCTTCATCCAGGTATCTTTCCATTGGTGACACGCAGTGAACTGTAGAACACAGTCATGAGAAAAATGAATCCTCTCCATTCATGAATGGCTACTGCATTCCATTCAGATTTTCTCCAATGTACAGATGTGACTTCGATGAATCTGACTTGCATGCATTCCAGACATTACTGTTTTGCTACGAGTAAACTAACATAAAACACTAATTTTCACTTTATCATTTGTTCATATAATGGACTAGCCAAACAAGGACGCACACTAGATATCCGTACTGCTACCTCTGCCAAAATAATTGTGAAGAATGCTAAATACACAAAAATATTAATAGTTTCTCACTGCTGTAGTGTGTGTCTGTACATGTGTTTCTTTCTAATGGCTAAATGAGTGACACACAAATCAGAAAACAAAAATGAGTTTGTCCAGCACTGCCAAGTTAGAGTTTTCATTTTGTGATACCTTAAACCTCCTGTAATAAAGGCCCATGGGATATATGCAAATGACACCTCTAAATAATTCCTATTACTTCTTTGATAGATATGAATCAGTGTGAGTTTGTGGAGGGGATGCAAACGTTTGACAATATTAATAGAATGTACAGTTGTGTACGAAGTTACCACAATGATAGATGCCCTACTGATCTCTTTTGGAAGATCAACAACAGATGTGTTTTCATTGCTGACATCCAGCCAGGGTAGCAAAGCTTTACCTTCCCGGGGGGTATACATCTGACATGTGACTTTAATTTGTGTGTGTCGGGGTATAACAGCAAATGCATGCATGAGATCCTCAGACTATCTCCAAGCCAGCAGCCTCAAGACAACAAAGAGAAAACTGGTTATCTGGAGGGGTGTAGTTTGAACAAGTAGGAAACTCCCCCAAAGAGGGACATATGTGTAATCCGCAGGCGAGTAGAGGATAAGGAGAGAAGGAAGGAAAACTGCAACAATAATCAGTAGGACATGCACCATTATTATTAGGTCGTACAGCCATACTATGATATAACTGAAATCACTGTTGCAGTGTTCATAACAGCTGAGTTGAGTTATTCACAGAGCTAGAGAAGAAGGAAGTGAGGTGGATGGCTAGAGTGAAGAGGAACTATCCAACAGAGCAGAGCAGACTAATCTGGCAAAGGCAGCCCTAGATATTTAGAGGGCATCAATTTTGTAGAGCCTGTTGAAGGTGTGCAAAGAGGACCATGTGGCAGCTTTCAAGTTGGACCTGACACCAACAGGCACCAGAAGAGGCAACTGCCCAAGTGGAATGTGCATTATGGCAGGAAGGCAAAGATTTAACATGTTGTAAGTGGTGGAACAAGACACCCAGGATGCAATAGTTTGCTTCGAAACTGATTGACCCAGCTTGGCATCCACGAACGTAACAAATAATTGGTCACTTTTTTGATCGTCTTTGTTTTGTCCAAGCAGAGCCTCAGCTACCTGTGAATGCCTTGTGTGTGTAAGATTCTTTCCCCCTTATTTAGTGGGTTGGGAAAGAAAGTAAGTAGGTGAATGGCTTGACTAAGGGACAGTTTATTCACTACCTTAGGCATGAAAGAAGGATTGTTCCTAAGCATTACCTTTTCCTTGTGGAAAATAAGAATGAGAGGAATAGCCATGAGTGCCTGGAGTTAATACATACTGCATGCAGCGGTTATAGCTAGTAGAAAGACAGTTTTCCATATCCAGAATCTAAGACGGCAGATACAGTTGCCTCAAAAGGGGGTAGAGTTTGCTTTTCCTGAACAAAATTAAGATCCCACGATGGAGTAACTGGTTTTCTTGGAGACTTAAGGTGCAAGACTCCTTTCAGGAAGAGCTTGGCCTCTGTCCTGGACATGTGAGAGGGATCAAGAGGCAAACAGGCAGTGACGATTGACAAATGGGCCTTAATAGATAAGTAGGTCAACTCAGAATGCAGAAGCTCACACAGATACTGAAGTACAGTGGACACTGTTAGATAAAAGTGGCTCCAGTCAGTGTTTGGTTTGTGGCAACAAACGGAAAATCTTTTCCACTTGGCTGTGCATGATTTGGTTGGTTTCCTAGCTTCCTCTAAGTACCTTTTTGGGATCAGACCCAATCATCCCACCGAGCGAATCTGAGACAGGATCGGCTGGGATGTAAAAGTTCACCTTCTGTTGAGAGATTAGATATGATTGCAAAGGAATTTTCCAGCAGTTTCCCTTCGACAGGTGGAATAGGGTGGGAAACCAATGCCAGAAACAGGAAAGGAGCAACAGTTTTAGAGTGTTCTTTTGAATTCTTAGTAGGACCTTTGGAAAAAATGGCAGTGGAGGGTAGGCATATAGGAATGTTCTTGTCCACTGGATTATCTGTCTTCCAGACTAATGGAAATGGGGTCCTGGTGCAGAACAGAGGGGGCTGGTGATGCTCTAGAGATGCAAAGAAGTTTATCTGCAGTGTACCTCAGTGGCATATGATTCCCTTAGAAACTTGTCTGTTCTGGAACCACTATAGGGGTCCATGACCATGAGGTCCCTGCTTAAATACTCTGCCAACACATTCTCTAGTGGGGGAATGCATGTTGCTGTGAGGATCATGTTCAATTGAGTAGCCAACTGCCAAACATCCTGTGCCAACTTGCATTGTAGTGTTGTCTGTGTACACCAGAAGAGTGCCTGGTTTCCAAAGTATGAAGAGCTTGCAAAAGAGAACTCATTTCTTTCAGGGTGATATGTTCCTTTAGAAGAGGAGAGGCATTTCTACTGGATTTTGTGGGACCCTGTTCAGGCCCCAAAACCTCTGTCTGAGACACTGATGTGACGAATTTAAGGGGCTGGGTGAAAGGAAGACCCACATTGACAGAATCCTGTTTTTCCCACCAGAAAAACTCATTTATGATGCAGGGCAACAGAGGGATCAGGGTGTCCATGGGGCGTGAGTACTGGGACCACACTGATTTCACATACCACTGAATTTTCCTCATATGCAGCCTGGCCAGTAGAATCATTAGGATGGATGCAGCCATGAACACCAGAGCCCTGAAGATCTCCCTTGCAGTGCAGTGAGTCACTGAGTATACAGTTAGGAAGAAGCTCATCAGGCTGAGGATTTTTTCCTGAAGAAGAGAGGCCTGCATTCTGCTTGTGTTTAGTCTTTAAACCAGGAAGACTGGATCCTGAGTGGGAATCAGATGAAATTTTTTTGAAACTGATGGTGAATCCCAGATTTGTTAGGAGCTGTACTGTAAAGTATATATGCTTCAGGAGAGTGTCTATGGACAAGGCCTAAATCAACAAGTCATCCAGGTGATGGAAAATATGAATTCCCAGAATGCAGCAAAAATACACCACTGGGGCTAGACACACAGTCTTGGGGTACTGGACAGTCCAAAGGCCAAAGCAGTATAAACTGAAAATATGATGAGCCAGAGATGAACCTGAGGAATTTCCTGCAAAAAGGATGAATGGTGATGTTTAGATAGGCACCCTTGAGATCTAAGGGCACCAGAAAGGCCTAAGGAAGAATGAAGGGCAGGGGTGTGAAGAGACAGAGAGAGCATTGTGAAAGTAAGCACTAGCAGGAATGTGTTCAGAAGGGAGAGATCCAAGATGGGTCTCCACTGTCCGTCCTTCCTTCCTTGGTACAAGAAAGAGCCTGGAATAAAAAACATTTTCCTGTGAAGGGAAAAGGTAATTTTTCTATGGTGCCCTATGTTAGTAAGTCCTTGATGAGACTGAGCAAAGGAAGCTGGTTGAGAGGTGAAACGGTAAGCTCTTTTAGAGAGGGGACACTTTCCTATGACATGGTGTAGTCTCCCTTTCATAAGGGTCATGTTATCATAGTCATAAATAAGTAACATAAAGAATTTACCTTATATGCCTTCAGTCAGGAATAACACTTCAGGATATGCAAACAGAAATTTTTATTTACAGCGCTGGGAGGCAATCTTCATAGCAGTTGGTAAATCAGTCTCTCTGGATAGATAAAAACTGCATCTTTATACATTTTTCTTATCAAACCAGTCATACAACTTTTTACATTATAATGTCTCTAACAAATGAATAACTTTGCAAATGTCCTCATCCCTCGTGATTTTCACCTCTGACTTCACATGAACACCTTCCTATACAGCACCCACCTTCTTCAAGGGGTCTTGTTTTCTGACCGTGGATGTTTCAAACCTTCCCTAGCAACAACACACTCCTAGCCTGAAGGAGTCAGACTAACAAATTATTTTTATAGTAATTAATATGCCTCGGCTCATACAACACTTACTTTTTCCTTGTTACATATCAAAAGAATGCAGTTAAAGCACAGCAGTAACTTCAGCTTATGAAGCTCTAATTTTCCACAGACCTGCATACAAATTATATTTGCTTTTTGACAATCATATTATAGCATCATTAATGAAACTTAAATTAATATACATTTTAATAAGCTGATCTTGTTACATAACAGTCAGAGCCTATTTGTCTGTAGTTACTGCTTCCCAGGAAGAAAGAGAGAGGGAAAGTGCTTTTGATAGGGGAGTAGAGGGATAGAGGGAAGGGTAGGGGAGGAATGTAAGATAGTCACAAAGTTTTGCTTCCAAAGGGAGGCCTCCATAAAGGGGAATCTCTCTGCGGCTTGTCAGAAAATCATTTCCTAGGTGCATTTCTGTTTGAGAGAGGGCTATAGTTCCCTGTTAGCAAAGGAAGTGGATCAGGCAGGATAATTCCTATGGGATCTATGGACTACAGAGAGAAGATTCTGCCTGCAGTCTTTCACAGTCTTGCCTTGTTCTTGCAGTGTTTTGAGAAGACTGGCAGCCTGTGGTCCAAACAAAAGTTCATTGTCCAAAGGGGAATCCAAGAGTTTAGATTTGAAGTCTTCAGGGATGAGCTGAGCTGATAGCCGTGCATATCGTCTGATCACTGAGCCTGTGCCAGCAGCCCTCGACATTGCATTCACTGCATCATAGCTGCATTTGATACTATGTCCAGCCATCTGTGTAGCTTGAGACAGAAGGGACTGCATTTGCTGTTTATAGTCTGTCTGATGATCTGTTATGAGCTTATGCAGAGATTGCAGGACAGAGAGCAGGTATTTAGTCATTTGTTTTTGATAGTTAATAGCTCTGAATGTTTCTTACCCCATCTATCCATGGCCCTGTTGTTCCTGTCTGTGAGGAAGGATGGCATCTGCAGTGGGAAGCAGTTTGGTAACTTATCTGAGGTGAGGAAAGCTGTAGCAGGATCCACCAAAGGACTTTTATACAGATATATACGCTCATCAGGGACCTTATAAAATCTGTCTGCTCTTTAAGAGCTGATGGTGGAGTGACAGGTGTTAAGGAAATAGAATGAAAGGCATTATGATAAACCTCCAGGTCTAGAGGAAGTACTTCACAGACTTGCCTAGACTGCCATTCAAAATGTCTTGCCATGTACTAAATAGTTTCTCCACAAGAAAGCCTCTTCAAAGGGAGAATCAGGAGAAAGGAAGTCTCCTCCATCCAGGAAGCCCTGTTCAGGAGAAAGAAGATGGAAAGAATAATACAGAAAATGAGTATAATCAGACTGTAGATCCTCTTCAGAGGAGTAAGAGTCTAAAGTTTGTGTTGTGGCTTGAGTTAACTGGGTCACAAATGGAGGCTTCAGGCCCATGACAGCTTTAAAAAAGCCCTGAGAGAACTCTCTCCATTCTGTTTCTCTGGAAGGTGTAGGAGACCTTGCATGTTTTTTTTTTGTTTGTTTGTTTTGTTTTGGGGGGGTGACATCTATCTGAACAAACCTCATAGGTTTACAGCCTTATCTCATTTCAATAGGCTTACCAGAGATCTCTTCCTGTACAAGGATCTGTGAGATTGTGTGTGGGCCCTCTGAGTTAATAATACCTAGTAAATCCAAGGTATCCACAGTTTGGAAGGCTTCAGGGGCCATAATGGCCTCTAACAAGGTCTCAGTAGCAGGTGCCTGAGTGGATATGGCCTCCTCAAGTGGGTACTCAGTGATGTTGGATTGCGAATCATCTTGAGGTATCTTAAGTTTCTTCTTACAGGGAAGGGCAACCTCAGAAGCCAGATAAGTCTGTTATCTTAGACTGGGCTAAGTGTTTCAATCACTGAGTTTCAAGGAAGGTATTAAGAGTGGAAAGTCTCAGTCTGAGGATCTTGGGGACCAATGACTGACAAATGGAGCAGGATTTCTAGTCGTGTTCTGGGTGTAGGCAAAAAAGGGCACTTATTGCATGAGTTCTTGTATGGATTCTGCCTACCGCACTTGCACTTACCCCTCCTAGCTGACATCAAACAAATTTAAAATACACTCTAAGAAGCAAGAAAGGAAGGTTCCTCAATGGGGAACTTACCTGACAATGACTAAGTGAAGCAATGGTATCAACAACCAAATGTGGATCAGTCTGACGGGTACATGACCTGCAGTCAGGCTGGTGGCTAGATAGTCTGAGTATGTTGTGTGCATGTCCACCTTTATACCCCGATACACAAACTGAGATGACATGTCCAATGTACTCCCTCGGGAAGGTAAAGCTTTGATACCACAGTTGGATGTCAGCAATGATGAAAACTTATGTACTATCAATATTGTTAGTGATTTCAGTTAGGACATTAATGAAGATCCAGAGGAAAGCATAATATAAAAAAAATACTTCTGTTGTTGGTAGATCTTGATGCATAGAAAGCATTCAACAGAGTAAACATAGATTTTCTGAGTAGGACAATAGAAGCACTAGCATTCATTGATACAACAACATTAATTAGGAGGATATATGAAGGATCAAGGAAAGAATAAACATGGAAAGGTTCCTCTCTGATAAGTTGTAACATAGCAGGGGAATCAGGCAGAGGCCTTCTTTTTCCCCTTTGTTATTTGCTTTATATTTACAGCCATTTACACACAAAATAAAGGACCCAAAAAGTCAAGAATATAACTGGTATGTTAATCAAGAAAAGCTGGCATTATATGCAGATGATACTACTTTGTACCTGATAAATCCTGAAAAGAACATCTCAGTGTTATTGAACACTGAGACAGTTTCAAGTCTTTTCAGGATATAAAATTAATGAAGATAAAACAAAGGCTACAGCTGCAAACTATGCACCCACACATGAAGTAATTCAGCAATACCCATATTTATGGGGACACAATAAGATGAAGTATTTAGGAGTACAGATTAAAAATGCTTCTGTTATGCAGCTAAGGATATGTGGGAAGATACTAATAAGACAACACAAAAACTGATAAACTGGAAGTTCTTATTTATGGATATGGATAGTAAGATGCATGCAATGAAAATGTTATTAGTCATTCTAGTTTGATATACAGGTCAGGCATATTTTTATCAATCACAGAAGTTGTGGACAATAATTAATAGAGTTGAAGGGATATATTTGGGAGGGGAAGAGGGCAAGAATTACGTGGGATAAGGTTATCTTTCCAAAAGAACACAGGGGTGTAGGATTACCATATTTGAAGGGATATTTTACAGCTACACAATTAGGGCTGATATACACACATACAAGCAAAAGGTCATAATTCAAAGTGGAAAGGGACGATGATGAACATGGAGGAGATTCAAGACACAAGGAAAGTTTGGTATTTTGGATGCAGAACCTTAAGGAAAATAATAAAAGCCATGTAGAACATAATATTCATAAAGTTGCACAAAGTTTTCTAAAAAAAAAATAAATCAGCATGAAAATGGAGAAAGTAGATTTTGCCCATGTGGATAAGAGAGCAGGCAAGATGAGGCTGGAATTTACTTGAGAAAAGGGGGAAAGGAACCAAGGTACTGGGATCAAATAATCAGAGAGGGAAAGGTAATAGAATGGGATGAAGCCAAGAAGACATCTGGACTGCAGGCTAGAGACTGCCTTCCCTACCACTGATTGATATAACAGTATCGGCAAAGAAAAAGAGATAGGCAAATCCTAAGTGAAAAAGCTGCTCTAGTAGAGTTTTTACTGGAATCTAGAACAGAATCTGCTGTTAAGAAAAGGATAATTACTAGGGCATATAAAATATTGCATGACCACTATAAGAATCAATCAGAGGAGGTTAGAAAACATTCAGAAGAGAAATTGGATAAGCAATTTACAAAGGAACAATGGGAGGACATATCTATGGCTCCCAGATATGCAAAGTCCCGAAGGCTTAGGATTTTTGCTTGAAAGTGTTTGCATGGAATTTAAACCCCAAGGAGACTTCAAACAAATTGTACTCAGGGAGATGGCAAATGTTGGAGGTGTGATGAGGAAGAATGATGTAAGAATGTTGTAAATGGCAGCATATGTTTTGGGCGTATAATGTGTTGGCAGATTTTATAAATTGCCTATAAAGGACTCTGTCAGAAACAATGGGTGAGCAAATGGGTGTAACTAAGGAAATGATTCTTTCAGCTGAGGTACGAATTGCCTAGACATACTACAGCCTTGTTATGTTTAATTCTGCTGGCTGCCAAAACAGCAATTGCTGCAAAATGGAAATCAAAGACTAACCCACTTGTATTTGAAATACTGAATATTGTAACAGAGATAAAAGAACTTAAAGTGGGATCTTTAGAAAAGGGAAGGAGCAAATTACATAGAAATAAATGGAAATTGTTGGAAGAATATATGAAGTATAATGTTTAGGAGGAGTGAGGTTTAAGGGAAGGCAGGAATTGATCAATTTATGTTATACTAGACAGATGATAGTGATAAAAAGAGCATATATGATGTACACTGTATGTAACTGGAAGCATGTTACTATAGTTTGTTTCCTTTTATAAGTGATAATTTAATAAAGTGTTAAAAAAATTGCTCAAGCTAAATCATTAGGCTTTATTTAAATACAAACAACAACTCTGGAAATGTTCAATAGTCTGATTTGGAGACAGCTGTTATTTGTCAAAACTATTTTAAAAATTACTTTTCCCAAAAGAGGAGGCAAATCAGCATTTATGCAAAATCATAACCAGAGAAATTTGTTAAGCTTTCATTACTTATTTTCTATGCTGAACTTGGCCTCAGGCTGGTGAAGGTTGTCAACTTTCAGCCCGAGGACCGGAAACACATAGCATAAACATGTTTCATATCACTCATTAAGGGTAAATTTATGTTTTCACAGAAAAACTAAATAATGCAAACATTTCTGCTACGTTGGCTTACCACAGTGGATCACTACAGAATTATATTGAAAATTTAGGAAAATAAAATAATAGGCCGCCAACTAAGTAAACACTTGTCTTGTGACATCATGTTTTTATCCACTATTATCTTTTCTAGACCTTATAGTACATACATATCAAAATCATAGAAAGCAAGATGAAAACACCTCCACTACTTTTGTTTACAGCCACTGATCATAATAATAATTACGTTGAAAACTCAGGGCAATAATTTTAAAGGTTATTAATTACAACAATGCACTGTTTGTTCCGTCATACTTTTATTAGATCTCAACATTTTCATTTCAGACTTACAGCACATACATACAGACATACATACTGAAATTACCTATGGAGGTAAATGCACATTCCTCATACATTTTGTTTAGAACCGTAAATCATTTCATAATTATACTGAAAATTTAGGGCAACAAAACTAAAGCATAGCAACTATAAATAAGAACTTGTTTTGTGGGTTGTCATTCAAATGGCTGACAAATTACTTGGTGGACAAATTTGACAGGGTATATAAAAGAGCAAGTATCTATCACGACAGAGGGCTGCCTCCCAAACATCTCTGATGTTCAGGTGAAGGCTGCCCTCTCCAAATCAAAAAACACTGCTTCCATGGGACCAGATGGTGTCCCAGGTTGCGTCCTACATGAACTCCAAGAGGAACTAATCCCTCAAATAAAACAGCTATACAATCTCAGCCTCACTATAGGATATGTGCCCACAGAATGGCATACAGCAACAGTGGTCCCACTCCACAAAGGTGGAGCCTCAACAGACCCTGGAAACTATCGCCCCATAAGCCTGACTAGCTTAGTCTGCAAGGTTATGGAGAGGATCATCATGGAGCTCATAAACAAAGACATTGGGGACCTACAGACACTAGATCCTACCCAGTTTGGCTTTGTCAAGGGCAGATCCTGCCTTTTGAACCTGGTTGACTTCTTCAAAACAGTCACCAAAGCCATAGATGAAGGGAAGGTAGTCCACACAGCCTATCTGGACCTTGCAAAGGCATTTGACACAATACCCTACTCGGGCATCATAGATAAGCTATACAGCTTAAATATAAACCCCTATGTCACAAGATGGGTCGCAAACTGGCTCAAAGACAGAACCCACAGAGTGAGAGTTGCTGGAGCCATGTCAGACTCGAAACCGGTCACAAGTGGCATCCCACAGGGTTCTGTCCTGGGACCACTCTTGTTCGGTATATACTTTTCCGAGGTACAGGCAAACGTGGGAGGACTATGGCTCACCAAGTTCGCAGACAAATGCAAACTGGGCGCCATAATCGACTCTCCAGCTGACACAAACATCCTTCAAAAAGGTCTCACAGAGACAGATAACTGGTGCCAGTGCCATGGTTTAAAGCTAAATGCCAAAAAATATATAGTCATACCCTTTGGCAAAAACAATGTGCCCACAAATTACCACATAGTCGGAAACCCATTAAGTACAGAGAAAGTTATTAGGGACCTGGGGACCCAAGTTGATAGCATTCTCTCCTTTGAAAACCACATTGCCAAAGTGGTTAGAAAGACCTTCTACATAGCCCACCTCATCATGAAGGGTTTCACATCTAGATCAAGAGAGGTAATCGTGCCCCGTTATTCATCCCTCATCAGGCCCATCATAGAATACAATGCCCCTTTTGGGATGTACCTTACCCGACACCTGCAGCAATTAGAAAGACCCCAAAAGTATCTCACCAAGAGGATCAAGGGTCTCAAACAGATGCCATATGCTGCTCAGTTAAAAAAACTCCAGCTGTACTCAGTTGCATACCGCCTACTTCGAGGCGATCTATGCCTGACATACAAAGCTAGGTCAAATCCAGAATTAATGGACATGCTCCACCTCAGTAAATCTAAATCCGTTAGAGCCACACGCTCGAGGGACCTGAACCTCAGCACAGAAATAAATAGAACTTGCTGGAGGGACAGGTTCATAACCCAGAGGCTCCCTTCGCTCTGGAATAGAATTCCAGTTCATGTGAGGCAGAGCACCTCACTGAATCTCTTCAAGAAGAATCTCGATAGGTGGATGGGGGATCATAGGTTTGTCCCAGGGATTACTCCCGTGTCACTATTAGACAGAGGCACAGTAAACTAAACCTTAAAAAGGACACAGTATACTCAAATCAAGGGGTGGCGTAAGCCATACAGAATTGGGCTAGGCTTATAATTGCCCCAGGGCAGATAGCCTAGTATGAACCTATGAACCTATGAATAAATGAGTGAATGCACATTTGTATGAATAACACATGGTTACATTCAAGGTTTATACATTGTGGGCATGTAGGAATGTGCAAGAGAATGAATGTCTGAATGAAAAGATGGATGCTGTGAAAATGTGAAAGATCTCATTATAGCAGACAGTGTGTATATGTGTGAGTGTTCGCAGGTTAGGTAAGTGGATATAATTATTGTTGTGTCTGTTTGTTGTGTTCTGTGTCCTTTTGTCTTGTGGGATAGAGTTTTTAGTAATGTAATGTGGTGGCTTAGGGGTATGGGTAGGGTTTGGGTTAGCATGAGTAAGGTGGAGCAGGGGTTTGGAGACCCCTATCTCCTTTACTTGTGTGTTAACCCTAACTCTTTCAACCATTTCCCTAACACTATTCAGATGATGCTTGATCTAGGTTTTGCAGCTGGGATTTACTGATAGTGGGACAGAACTTGTCAATGTTTAGTGAATCACACATTTTATACATCACACATTTGCGCAGTTACTGTTTTAGTTCTCTCATTTGTGTGTCACTCATTTATGTTGTCAAACAATGATGATGTGATTGTTTTGTGACATCATATTTCATATCACTACTTTCATCTAAAATGTATGACACATATACCAAAATAATTTATGGAGTAAAATGAAAATACTTGCACTATTTTGTTTATACTTGTTTTGTGATATCATACTTTAGCAAATAATGACATTTTCGTCTAGAATACGTCAAAATCATATATCGAGTAAGATGCAAACACAACACAGTTTTTGTTTACAACTGAGGATCATTACATAACTATTCTTAAAATGCACGGCAATAAATTAAAAGGCAGCAGCTATGCATATACATTTGTTTTTGAACACACTGTACCTTTACCAGCCATCAATATTTTCACCTTGAATTTACAGGACAACCCACAAACCTGATACCAGGTAAAGTATTTCATGTACTGTGAGAAACATTACAAGCAGATTGAAATACTGTTTATACAATGGAGTTCTTAACTTTCTATAAATGTTGGAATTTTAATAGCTGAAATATATTTTCCAAAATAAGCACTCCACATTCTGTTGTAAACCGTACTAGGCGAAGCTTAATACACCATTAAATCCACTTGAGTATGACTTAACTGTGTGTAGGAAGGTAAGTCTGTCTTTGAAACGTGTGTACTAGTGTGATGCAACTTCCAAGTCAGAAAAGTATGTATATCAGGAATATTTTGCTTGTGTCGGTGATAATGACATGATGATAAAAAAAAAAAAAGGAGTGTGTTTGGTGACCAGAAAGCCTCAGCAGCACAGACTACACTGATTTTAATAATAAAAATGCCTATTTCCAAATAAGACATCCATTAAACATATATAAAATCAATTCAGCAAGAGAGGCTATTCCCAAAATGAAACAGTTAGCCAGTGAATCTGACAAATGTCATGGGCCTCAAACTCTTAATTCAAAAATTCTGGCACAATACCAAAAATAGGCCTGTCCCATATTAGAGACAGTTTAAAAATGTGGATACAGACAGCTTTTGCATTAACATCCACACTTCATTCTTGTCAACAATTGTAAATAAAATGCATGGCATTCAGAAGAAATGGTAATACATCCTGCTTTGCCACAAAAGAACCAAGTTTTATGAGGAAAGATGATGAGACCAAGTCAGGGACAGCTGACAGATATACAAGTATGGGAAGTGTAGCCATTTCAGGCCAAATCCTCATATAAAAGCTATAGGTTCCATTTAGTCATAGTTTAGAAATCTAAGAGAAAAACTACAAACAAGGGACTTCAAAAATGTTACACAATCCACTCCCACAAATATGGCTTAAAGTGCCCACAGCTACATAGTATGACTATCTTTTGTATTTCTCTGGTTGATAACTATGACTGATATCTACTTTAGTGTTCACAGATTGCTATTCATGCATGAACTTTTTATATACTTACACATTTTTATATAGTTTAAGGAAGCCTGCTAACAACAGTTATTAATAAATTATTTCACTGCTGTTATCTTCACCTGTTATTTACTACTTCATCATTTTTTTTTAAGTAAGCATTAACCATTCTAGCATACAAAATGAAAACAACTCTACTGATCAAAGGTTCAGTTTACTGGTTGAAACAGAACAAAAGAAAGGCCAAAGGTTTTGACAAGTAGAATTACCAACAATTAGGATCAAGGACTGTGACATCTGGAACAAAGGCAGAAATGTAGGTCAGATACTGACATCTGTTTGATTTTTCACAGTTCATTATGATTCCATGGGCAAGATTTCAAAGCAATTTACTCTCTGTGCAAACGGATGTCCTGAAGTCGTGATTTGATCCAGAAAGAGAGCAAGTCTTAAAAAAGGCCTGTGCATGATACGTGTAAATCAGGTAGCACCCTATGACTTACTACTTTTAATTCTAAAATACAGTAATGAAATGCCATTAGCTGTCCCATGCTACAGACACAACAGTCATTCACATGTGCATTTCTCATCTAATTTCCCAGGTTAGTGAGTACCTGGTCAGCCCTTTGGGGAGAACAAGTTTTAATGTGTCATCAAATCATCAAAGACATGCCACACAATATAAACACATACATATAACAATCACAAACAGTTCATTAACACATTAAGAGGATCCATATCAACAGTGTGTGACCTTTTTTTTATTTCATTTATTTAACTTGGTATGTCCACTAGACAAAGTATCCATTTTTAGGGTGACCCAGGAGCGATGTTTGATCAAATATTTTGCTCAGTCACACAATATGCAAATGAAGGTAAAAGAAATATAACCCTGTAGCCTTGACTGCATGAAGCAGTTAAACAGGAACTTTTACAATTAACAGTTGCCAGATACTGGAATGAAGTAACGGACAATCAATTATAAACAATGAGTGCTTTCATTTCTTTAATTTCAATACAGAACTTCATCTGATTAAGAACTTCTAGAAGTTAACCAGTAAATAGCAAAAATGTGTCCAGTCAGTTTAAAATACTTCAATTAAACATACTGATCCATTCATCCAACCAATAATGTAATACAGTCTATTAATTTTTCATTAATTTACTTTTATAAAAATATATATTTATATATATATATATATATATATATATATATATATATATATATATATATATATATACCAAATATGCTGTGACACTTAAAAATAAATTCATAATGTATCTGCTTTTAGCATCAACAAACTAGCTATGAGATCCTATCATTAATTCCTGCTGGCTATGTAGCATTAAACAAACTTGCTAGTACATTTCTTTGCATTAAAGGTATGTAGACACGTTTCCTCCTTTAACATCAGCTTCTACCCTTTCCAATGCACAAAAAAACCCAAACCTGTTAAAATCTAAACATTTTTCAGAATGTTTACTTAGTGCATTAGTGAAATCATTCTTTTTAACAGCGTATGCGTGTTAATATATTATTGTCCAAGTTTTTCTCTGTTTTCCTTATATAAAAAGCCACACATGACAAACAAGTCGCTGCATACATAACTCCCTTAGTATTACAATCACAGGTCCCTTGAATCATAAGAACCCTGTTATAATTTCCTGATGTTAATTTGTTGTTTCATAAATAAATCTGCATTGTTTACAATTGCCACATTTCTTCATCTTCTCTCTACCATTAGTTCTCTCTTTAGTTCATCCTTTATTTTTTTCAAATAAGTTAATATTCATACCTTTTTTATACGCTATTCTAAGATATTCCTCAGACTCGTTAGTGAGGTCAAATGTTTCAAATACACCTCTCCAATTTCCTTCAATGGTGAATTTTATTTTTGCAGTGTTGTCACCATAAGTTAATACCAAAGTTCTACTAGGGTTAATTCTGTTTGACTGGCCCACAATTACAGTATAGCATATCCTCATTTCATTAGTGCATGCTTACAGCTGTAAAGGAAAGCTGTATAATTCTTAATGCTAGGGTGCACTGTGTCACACACAGTTGCCTGATGGTTTGATGTTTACAGAAGTCTGGAGTTGTTTATATACATTTATTTCTTAAAACACTGGCCATATCTAAAACATTGGTTAAGTTGGCTTCTGATATATTTAGACACCACAATGAGTACAGCTATTTCTCATACACTTACTAGTTAAAGAACATTATGCAAAATAGGTTACTTCTTACAGCTACAGATCAGCCAAGTCCTGGACATAGCGGCATGCTCTTTATGTAGCCTGATGACCTGGACAGCTAAGAATTGCTGACTGCTCTCTCAAGGTAGACATTCTGAAATATTTCAATTAGTAAAACTCCTAAGGATGGCAGCAAGCATCCAAAGCAGTTTCACACTCAATTAACACAATATATAGCTACACAATGACAAATACAGCCACACATGCACGCGCGCACACATACACACACACACACTAACAAACATATGAGCAAGTAGTTCACAGGCTGTGAAACTTGTCGAATGAGTTAATCACCAAGCCATGCTGAGAATCACTGCTGGTGCAGTCTCTATTTTGGTACCAGCAGTGATTCACTATGCTTGGTCTTTTCCCTCTGTCACTGTTCTGTTACTGTGTAGTTAGTATAAACTACTCTCTACATAAGCATGTGTTACTGTTTACCTGCATACTTTTAATTAGAGGAATGCTAAGGTTTACTTTTATACTGGGAATCATTGAAAGTTGTTGTGTCTTTCGGCTTATCCCGGTTAGGGGTCGCCACAGCGGAACTCCGGTCCGCTAATGTTTGGTAGTGGATTTTTACGTGCCAAGTTACCAGCCCTGATGCACAACCTTCAACGAAGGCACGCCCATTCACGCCTCCACACAGAAGACGCTCTAGCTGAGAATCACTGAAAGTGCGGTTTGTAAATTAACTTTGTATGGCCATTCTCCTTTTTATCACATCTCTACAGCTGACATGATAGTACATACAAATATGAGGGGTGACAGAGGAATCCCCAATGTAAATATTTGTTATTGTTTGCTTCACTGGGTTTAGATTGCATCTGATTATTTCTTCTGGCATGTAGCTCAGTGGTTTCTGACTGCTGTTTATTTATTTCTGTGACATCCCTACTCTAAGCCAGTAATCAAGGACGCGAATCCTCACCACTGACACTGGAGAGGAACGTTCACTTGAAATACAAATAGATACACTCGGCATTTCCAGAGAAAGACCTATCTGCATTAAGCACAACTTCTCTTAAGAGCACACAGGGAACACACTCAGCCCAGGGTCTGGGTTTGTCTGTCTCCCTTCAAGTCCCAGTAAGATTCCCCACTGGTACAGTTGCAGAGTTAAGTCTTCAGCCGAGTGCCTACACCAAGTCCTCTACCATTGTCTCTCTGTGAAACCAATTATTCATGTCCCTGCTCCAGATAGCTGAGACACACACACTGAGATATGATTTGCACACACACACACACACACACACACACACACACACACACACACACACACACACACACACACACACACACACACACCACACACACACACACCTTGGGAAAGGCTGGTACAGGTTTACTAGCTATACCCCCTTCTGCCCAGACCAGGTAGTTATCACTGCCACCAGGCACTACAAAGCCACAAAGAATGATAAATGAAAATAAAACCACCAGACAGTAAACCAAAAATAATTGATTCTGTTGCTCTCACTCACTACAAAACCAGCTACCTAAGGCTCTTGCAAGGGTACTCAGTTATACTGAGAGAAATTAATATTAATATAAATGACAATGTTAACCAAACAGCAAGGCTTTCAGGAGTAGCCAGAGTTATCTCCAAATAAATATATGCAAATACTCTGAAAACTTAAATGTTTTTCTGAAAAGACCAGCCATGAAGAAAAGTTTAAATACATTTAAAAATAAATAATAAAAGAACATGAAAATACTAAATATCTATTTATAATGAACAGCAGAGTTTCGGTCACAGGAAATATTAAAAATAACACAGCTGGAAAGATTCAAGCAGATGCAGAAAAACAATACTTAATTATTCGCACTATATTTTCCTAACTGATTCAGAGAATTACTATCCCTGGTCACTTTCTAGTGCAAGGCAAGATGAAGTGGGTGAGTGGCCTTCCTTCTTTGTCAGGTTCCAAGAGCAGACTGCTAAGAGACTTCAGTCTCCTCTAATATTAAAACATAATTTCTGTACAGAATGACATCACATACATCTGGTCCCCATGCTATCACCAACACTAGAAGCTTCCAGGATTTTAGCATCTACATGTCAATAATACACACACAAGAGCATTGTTCAGATCTGGTCCAGCTGCTGGAAGTCATAAAACCATTTTAACACTTCTACTCCTCCTGCAGAGATACTAAGCCATATTTCTTACAGACACTGTGCCTCTGGCTTCATTCAAAACAGTGAGATAAAATCCTTATGGCCTAGGCCCAGTAGTTTTATTTTCTTACTATTTTTTTAAGTTTGAGATAAACCTCTTCTCTTCCAGTATCCTCTGTCAAAACATACATATTTAATTCAGTTATAATAATACATGTACATTTAATTTCTTTCCAGCAGGGCACACTGTTGATACATTTTAACAGAAGCAACTTTACAAATACATTTTTGATCACAAGCATCTGTACAAATCAGTTTGATATACAAATAACATATGATTATTTATAAAAATTCCAGCTAGCTGTGCTGGCGTATGTTAGACATCGACTGCCTCACTTCTCCTGGCATAGCTGGCAGTACCTCCTATAGTCAAAGTTTTCATAGAGAGATTTCATGCTGATGGTTGATTCATTACAACAATTATATATGTGTGTATGTTTACACACACACACACACACACACACACACACACACACACACACACACACACACACACACACACAGATACTGTGCAATTCTGCCTGTGGAATGTGGGTAGTGGATTTTTAAAAGTGCATAAAGAGGCTAGAGCACTATAGTCAGGAAACAGGCTGTATTAATCAATCAACGAGAAGATGACTGCCAATAGCTGTTTACATAAAAGGAGGTTTCTTGACAAAAGCAAATCAGGATGTTGTTACCTTATTTGGATGTCCATCATTGGTCATGGTTCCTTGTCAATTTAACCTGTGGAAAGTTCTAGTGAAAAATCTTATTGGTGGATCTGACAAAGTACAGTTTTGCACCTACCATAAATGTAGATGTCCAATAGACATGCAACTGCAGTCATAACATGTGGGTTGTCCTGCCTCAGGCAGCCCTCGGTCGGCCGGATTCCAAAGTCTGGGTCCGACATCGGCTGATGTCGCTTTTCTCTCCGACGTCAGAGACATCGGCTGATGTCGCTTTTCTCTCCGACGTCAGAGTGGCTGGAGTGCATAAGCATCAGCCGACGCCATTTTCTTCAGTGTTTCTTGCCCCAGATGCCAGGTGCCCTCCAAGGAAGGCTGTATTCAAATTGGAAGACAAAAACAGGATTCCAAACAAATACATGAGCAATAAAACAAATATACCATAACAGATATCCCCAGCTAAGAGTAAGGGGGATAGGAGTGGACCCTAGGCATAGAGGGGTATGGAGGGAGGGAAAACCCGACTGCAGTTGCATGTCTATCGGACATCTACATTTATGGTAGGTACAAAACTGTACTATGTCCTTCAAGAATGCAACTGCAGTCATAACATGTGGGTAGAATACCATAGCTTAGCTGGGGAGGAGGTATGCTCTAGGAAAGAGATGGTGTGGCAATCAAACCCTGCAGGACTGCCGAAGCAAAGCCTGCTCTGGATCTGGAATATAGAGGGAGATTGTAGTTTTTTTGAGAATGTATGCATGGAGCTCCATGTAGCAGCTTCTAGAATGTCCTTTGTAGGCACCCCTCTTAAAAATGCTGTAGAGGTGGCTGTAGCTCTGGTGGAATGTGGTCTGACATAGGCTGGAACAGTCTTCCCATGAAAGGAATAACAGAATCTGATGCAATGTCCAATCCATTTAGAAATAGTCTGTTTTGAAATTGCTTTTCCTTTGACTGCAGGGGGGTAAGCTACAAAAAGCTGTTCAGACTTCCTACTGGCCTTGGTTCTGTCCAGGTAGTATCGAAGTTGTCTATGAATGTCCAAGGTATGCAAAAGTCTTTCCCCCTTATTCTCAGGATTGGGGAAGAAAGCAGGCAGATGAATGGCTTGATTTAGAGAAACCCTAGATACCACCTTTGGCATAAAAGTAGGGTTGGTCCTTAATGAAACCCTGTCTCTGTGGAAAATAATAAAGGGTGGTATTGCCATTAGGGCCTGTAGCTCAAACCCTTCTTGCTGAGGTAATTGCCAACAGGAAAGCTGTTTTCCATGAGAGAAATTGCAAGTCAACTGAAGCTGCTGGCTCAAAAGGAGGTAGAGTCAGTTTCTCTAAGACAAAATTGAGGTCCCAGGCTGGCACTGGGGCCTTTCTTTAATGTTCTTGATTCCCTGAGGAATTGTCTTAGTAAGGGGAGAGAAAACAGGAGGATCAGTGTTGTATCTAGCTGAAATAAGCAGATGCATGTATCTTTATTGAAGAATATGAGAGGCCGCTCTGTAACATATCTGCCAAATATTCCAAGATGAGTGGGATGTTCAGTAATGATGCATCATGTCCCTTGCTGGTATTCCAATTGCTGAATCTTTTCCACTTTGCTAAGTAAACCTTTCTGGTGGATGGTCTTCGAGCTTCTGTTAGTATCCGCTGAACTTCCTTGGAGAGAGATAAGCTGAAGTTATTTATGGGATCTCCCAGGCTGTTAGCTGCAGTGTCTGAAGGTTTGGATGCAGTGTTTCGAAATTGTGTTGAGTCAAAAGTAGAGGCCACTGAGGGAGGGCCCACCTCCTGGTGTGACATATGCTCCGTAGTATTGGGTACCAGTGTTGTCTTGGCCAATCCGGAGCTATTATGATTCCCTTGGGTTTCTCTGCTTTGATCTTTAGTAATACTGAGGTCATCAGTGGCAGAGGTGGGAATGCATAGATTGCTAGGGAGTTCCAGTTGAATAAAAGGGCATCTGTTTTCCAACCTTTGGATGGTATGTCCTTGTGCAAAAGTTTGGTAGAAGATGATTGAGGTGAGAGGCAAATAGGTCCACTTCTGGCTTGCCCCATGTCGAAGTGAGTTGTCTGAAAGCCTTCGGATGTAACCTCCACTCGTGTGGATCTGTGAAATTCCAGCTTAGGCTGTCCGCCAACACATTGTCTTTTCCTGGAACAAACTGGGATTGTAACTGGATGTTTAGACTCAGTGACTTCTCCCAAAGCTGCATTGTCAGTCTACAAAGGGGGTAAGAGTGGTTATCCCCCTGCTTGTTTATGTACCACATCACAGTGGTGTTGTCTGTCCGTATCATTAGATGGCCTCGCTGGAGTTGGTGTTGAAAAGCCTTGATAGCATGCATTACTGCCAGCATTTCCTTTTGGTTTATATGCAGATGTGTTTCCTTTGGAGACCATTGTCCTTGTATGCACCTGCCTTCCATGTGCGCCCCCCATCCAAGGTCTGAGGCATCTGTAGTCATGGTCTGTGTTATCTGTGTTTTTTTTAATGACATACCGGTGTTTTCCTGGCTCACCGAGGCCCACCACAGGAATTCCTTTTGTAGGCATGGAATGAGTGGTATGATTGCCTCCAAGTTGTTGCTGTGTTGAGACCAAATGCTTTTTAGGTACCATTGAAGCTTTCTCATGTGTAGTTTTGCTAATGGAACCAGTAGAATGCAGGATGCCATGTAACCCAGGGCCTGTAGGAATCTCCTTGCAGTCATCTAGGTGAGTTTTGCTAAACCTTTGAAGTATTGAGTTAACTTCTCTTGCTTGTCTTCTGTCAGGTAAGCCATCTGAGAGGCTGTGTCTAGTTTGGCTCCTAAGAAGATTAGTTGCTGGGATGGCTGCAGTCTTGACTTCTGGAAGTTGACTGTGTATCCCAGAGCTTGAAGTAATCGTATGACATAATCCAGGTTTTTTGTCAACATCAATTTGTCGTCCGCTTGTATGAGGCAGTCGTCCAGGTACGGGTAAATTAGTATACCCTGGAGCCTGCAATGAGCAATTACTGAAGCCAGGCATTTTGTAAATACTCTGGGCGCAGTAGATAAGCCAAATGGCAATGCTGAGAATTGATAATGCTCTGGCCCTGCAAGAAATCTGAGGTATCTTCTGCAGCTGTGTCTGATAGGGACATGCAGGTATGCCTCCTTGAGGTCCAGAGTAATCAGCCACGACTCCTTGCCCAGCATGGGAAGGAGTTGCTGTAGAGTCAGCATTTTGAACTTTGGTACTATGAGAAAGGTGTTTAATGCGGACAAGTCCAGTATTGGTCTCCATTGAGATTCTTTTCTTGGAACAAGGAACAGTCTTGAGTAAAACCCTGTTCTTGTTCTTGTTGTGGAACTCTTTCTATTGCTTTCATTCGAGTCAGCAGAGTGATTTGCTTGATAGCCTCTGCCCTTTGATGTTGTGGTAGATTTGGCATGCCTTGTTTTCTTGGTAAGGTATGAAAATGAAACCTGTGCCCTCGGTCTATAATGTCCAAAATCCATTTGTCCTTTGTCAGTCTGTGCCAGTTTTCTGCAAACAGAGATAATTTCCCACCCAAGGGAGCTTCTAGTTGTTCCCTGGTAGGCGGTAGTAGAGGAAAGTCATTGAGTTTGTGGTTGTTGGGCAGGTGAAACCCCTGCGTCGCTTCTTTGGTTTCCTGGCTGCCATTGTCATTCCCTGTAAGGGCCTCTGTATTGGCCTCTTCTTCCTTTGAAACTTTTCTGGATTAGGAAAGGACCAATTTTGATGGCCAATTCCTACTGAATCTGGGGGGGTTGAACCTGGAGGAAATCTTTCACAGTCTGAACTGATTTTGCTTTTTTCTTCGATGGTCTTTAACACATCCTTAGCATTTGCACCAAAACGCTTGTTCTTTTCCAAAGGTGCATCCAGAAGTTTTGCTTTTACATGATCTGGCAGAGGTTGATCTTTTAACCAAGCATGTCTCATCACTGCCCTGTCATAGCTGCCCTACATGAAGCTTCCAGTGCATCATATCCACACTGCAGGAAGTGATTGCTTACTTGCTGAGTGTTATGTACAGCTTCCTGCAAAGTCTTCCTGTCTAAAGGATCAGGAGAAGCTAATGTTTTTTGTAAATCTTCTAAGAGATAATCCTGATATTGGAACATATGAAAAAGGCAATTTAAAGCTCTCATAGATAAGGTAGTGGATGCGTAAACCTTTTTACCCCATCTCTCTAATGACCTTGCTTCCCTGTTGGAGGGCAAAGGATTTTTTGAGGTGGAGGCTGAAACTCCTTTAGGCCCCTGTGAAATAGTATCCAAATCAGCAGTATGGGCCCTGAATAAATGGGAATGAGTTTCTGGGACCCTGTAATACCTGTCTGGCTTGGCTGGAGCAGGGGGAAGAGAATCAGGGTAGCACTAGAATCAGAATACAAATCATCCAGAACATCAAGTACAGGGGAATAGCTAAGGGCCTGTGCTCTAGAATCAGAATATTCCTGACCCTGCCACTTGAAATGTTCCCTCATGGTGTGCAGAACTTCCCCAAAAGAAATATCCTCAGGAGGGAGGCCGAAGGTATGGAATCTTCTGCATCCGAGTCCTCATAGGTCTGGAAGAGCTCTTCCTGGCTGTCAGAGTGGACAGAGCCCTCAGAGTCTTCATCAGTAGGAGAAGGGTCAGAGGGTTCAACCCGGGCCTTTATCAGGAGGAGGCTGGGATGCTCTCTCAGGATGGGGCTGTGAACCTCTGATCATGGAAATTAAATCAGCAGCCATGGACATAATTTGTGTCTCCGGAGTCGGCTGAGGTAAGGATTTGGAAGCAATATGCTTTGTTTTGCTGGCTGCCTTAGCCTAGTGTAGGCCTTAATGGACATGGCCAGGAGGCCTGGCAGCTCACGTGCAGGAGTGACCTTGTCTACAGCAATGGTCTCGGGCATTTCCTCGGTTCGTATCAGGAAAGTCTATAACTGGCGTCAGAGCAATATCTGGAATGAGAGTTCGGTATCACGGTGTCTTTGGTTCTGAGCGGTGGAGAGACGTCACAGGGATTTTGGCGTGGAGTCGGTGGTAGGCGGGCGAGGATGTGTCGTCCCGGTCTTTCGCTTTTGAGTTTGCGATGTCGGAAGATCGGGGCATGATGTAAGCAAAAAAATCTTCAGCAAACGCCTGAGAGTGTTGAAGCGAGCACAGGCTACACAGGCCGTGGTCTGGGCCCAGGCAAGGAGGCAGTAAGAGTGGAAATCCTTATGAGGTATTTGTTTACCACAAAAAGACAATTGTTAACTTTTCAGTAATTTCTGACATCGGCTGAGGCAAGAAAAGGTCCCCAATGGGGTACTTAGCTTTGATGACTTGTCGTAGAATACAGGAGCTGGCCGACCGGCACTTGCGAACTGCTTCTGCTTGCAAGAAAGACTGAAGAAAATGGCGTCGGCTGATGCTTATGTACTCCAGCAGCTCTGACGGAGAAGCGACATCAGCCGACGTCGGACCCAGACTTTGGAATCCGGCCCACCGAGGGCTGCCTGAGGCAGGACAACCCACATGTTATGACTGCAGTTGCATTCTTGAAGGACATCAAGGCCTGGCAGAGCCTATAGATCAGACTTGTGTTCAACAGCCTGTTGATGGCTAGGCTGTTTGGAAGTAAGCCTAAATGGTTGAGTATATGATGTATGCACGTATGTATGCATGCATGTACTAAAACAACTTCCATTAATGTACTGTACATGCTGTAAATAAATACTGTGCCAAGTTAAGTGAGCTACAAGTTTTTTCTGTTTTTGTAAAATGAATGAAAAAACAAACTCCAAGCCAAACAAATGGCAGCCGAAGGGAGATAGTGTTTTTGTTTGGAGCAAAAGACCTGTATTTTTTTAATGTGTTTGTACCTCCAATAATTTTTTTAGACTTAAACTGGTGATGTGCATATGGGCAGGTTGGCCAAAGACTCCCCAAAAATATTGTTCCTCCCCATGCCTCTGCTGCAAAGAGCATGAGCTGTTTGAACAAGGGTTTCTTGTGGCAACTGAAACCAGAGAATATTACTGCTACTCCTGAGACGCTTAGTACCAGCTATTCCTGACATGCTTAGCACCTGTTAAGAGTTGTTTTCTGATATATCCTTGTGTGTTTCCTTTTGCCCAAAACCATGGAGACAATACTAAAAATCACAGTGGAACCAAAGGTGGGGACTGATTATGTGAGGACTGGTAAAGCAGCATGATGCACTGGAGCTTCTTAATGCTCAAATAACCATCCAAAAGGTCCCACACCATTTATTAACTAGCTACAGAAGTTCCTCTATAACACAAGAAAGACAACATGTCTATCTACAGTAACTAGAATCACTTGGCATTAAACCCAACACAATTTTCCTACGTGATCTAAACTGTCCAAGTATTGGCTGGGAAACCCATATCACCACCAGTGGACAACCACAGAGATTCCTGGACTTTGTCAGTACAAATGACCTGCGACAATTAGAGTACACACTGGGGAGGGGGGGATAACATCTTGGATCTTGTCCTTACTAATATGGAGCATCTTGCTCTTAAATGCTTTATCCCATGCATATGTCTTTGTTATTATCCCAGTTATCCTCACTAAGTGTACTACATAACTACTGACCATGGGATGGTTAAGGCCAAACTCTAACCAAATGGGATATGTTAATTAGAGCACAAAAAGAGAAACTGGCTAGGCTTAAAATGGCCCTGTAGGGCAGCTCACCTAGTACTTACCAATGACCCTTCTAGAGGTTAATTCAGCTGTAACAGCAGCTGGTGGGACTGGTAACATGATAGTCACCTCTAGAAATGCGCCTGTGTACCTGCCATAAAGAAATTAAGCAAGAAGGAAGACCTAGAGTTATGTTTGGTGGCTTT
This sequence comes from Protopterus annectens, assembly GCF_019279795.1. Taxonomy (NCBI): domain Eukaryota; kingdom Metazoa; phylum Chordata; order Ceratodontiformes; family Protopteridae; genus Protopterus; species Protopterus annectens. Next base: position 138,493,815 of record NC_056743.1, on the reverse strand, counting down.
TCAAAAATGTGCCACCTATGAAAACTGACACAAATCAGAAAGGACTATTTTTTTCTTGCAGGATTGCAAGATGATTGCACTATGAATAGCTGCTTAATTAGAGCTCTCGCTGTATGAAAAAAAATTCCTTTTCGTCATAGAAGCTAATGAAATAATTATAATCTATAAGCTGAACCCAGGCAGGTAGCACGTTTCTATGATCAGATGAGCAAATTCAGCTCTGTAATGTATTACTGGGAAGAAAATGAAAGAAAGGCCATAGCAAACATTGCAGAATAAAAGACAATGAATGGAAGAACAGAGAGATGTTTAGGATATGGATGGTGATGAAAGAGGTTTGTTACATGACAAACTGTGTGAAACATGTCACTTGATTACACAAGACTGGTCGTGTCTGTCCATAATTATCATATATACACACACACACACACACACACACACGAGTTTTCTTTTTTCATTAGTTTTCCATCATACCTCTCCAGCTTTGATCCATCCATCCACAACCCCTTTCTCCCATTTTTGCACATGCAGTCAGGGTATCACTTCACCAGTGACAATCATCTAGTGCCAAGATTTACACCACTGGATGGCTAGCCCTGCGGCAGTACTCCTTCCACACTACATACTAGCACACACACTTACACATGTGGACAATTTAGAGTGTCCAATCCACCTACTGAATTTTTTTGTAATATAGGAGGAAACCCACAAGAACAAGGAGGACATGCAGACTCCACACAAAAGGTACCCCAGCTGAGAATTGAACTGGGGAACCACTTGCTGTGAGGCGACACCACTATACACTGTGCCACCTCCCTTTTGTTATTGTCCCTCCTGTCTTAATGCTATGCATTCTTGAACCCCACTGGATTTAATCATTCCCTCTCTAATGAGAAACTGCACTATGAAATCTCTGTCGCTCTCTTTCTGAAATAGCACAATATTACCCTTCTACTGAAACCATCTCTCCAGATTTATGCAATGCCACATTGTACTTGAGCAATTTCCTTTTAGCAATATATTCTGCTCATTTATTTTACCTGTCTCACTGAAGCTCTAACATAGCTTGACCTTTTCTTTTCCTGGTTGGTCATCTTAAATGTCTGCCATTCTTGCAAAAAGTACCTGGCAGTCTGTCTCACCTCAGTTGTAAATAAACTGTCCATTTAAGGGTCAACCCAAACATTACTTAGAATTTTACAGCCACTTCACTTACTTGCTAAGCAGATTTTTTATCCTTATTAATCAATAATGTGTGCATGCATTTCTTCTGCTCACTTATGCTTTTTCTCATTCTGACAACCATCTGGCAGAAGTACTAAGAGTCTGTCAAGTATTCAAACTATAAAACGTTTGAACATTACAATATAGAGAAATGCAGTTTGAATCAAAAAGATAAAAAAAAAAAAAAAAAGATTTGAAGCAAGACAAGAAATATTTTTTTCAGGGGGCAAACCTCGTTGTACCCCTCACCCCTTGCTACTTAAACATGCCAACTCCAAGATCGCACTGCAATGGGGAAAGCCAGTCCCCAGTGTACAGCGATCTTGCACCTCCCGAAACTGGCAACATTCAAAAAGTTTATTTTTGAACTCCACTAATACTTCAAGCACTTGAACTAGAATTTAAGCTCTTGAGGGTAACCAATGCAATTCTCTACAGTTACAGTTTTTGGCTTGTTTTTCTGATACATTAACTTTCAGTAAAGTTTTGGCCTTTTTTCCTACATCAGTTGTATTTTTATTTTAATTCCACAACCAGATAGGACAAAGCTTAATTGCAACTCTAAATATTTGCTAGTAATTCTGTCTCAGCTTAACGTTTGAGCTTAAGCACACCCAGGCCACTGGTTTCTTTAGGGATCTTATTTCTTTTTTTCCTGCTGTTCTGGGGTTGGACAAACACCCATATAAAGTTCATAATCTCCTGGATCCCCTTGATATACTCAGAGACTGCAATATATACAAGTTGTAATAAAGATCAATAACTTTGAAAGTAATACCACTCTAATCACTTAAGTCTTGTACTGTAGTAAGAGATTCAATTGTTTCCAGCTGCTTAACTTGTTACACACATCAGCCAGAGCCTCTCTAGGATGTACATCAATCATTTTACATTTTGTTGTATGCATCTGTATTCTGAGATATTCAAACACGTGCACAACTCTGACGGGGAGAATAAAGGACCTCCTTTCTGCATCTCTTTTGCAGATGTTATTCAGGGGGGAAAACAAAGATTTCTTGTTAATGAGGTATAGTCCAGAAAGAAAAAATGTGTCCCAATTTTTCAAGGATGGCCTTCTTAAGGCTTCTTATCCATAATATCCCATCATCTGGAAATCATTAGGGTAACAGTGGGCTATGAAAGTAGTAAAGAATCACCAGTCTCTTATATCCTATTTTAACAGCTTCTGCAAAAATTTCACTGACTAAACAGAACAGGGAAAAAGGAGGCATTCCAGGTTTATACCCCTACAAAGACCAGAACATATCATAGCAGTGGAGATATTACATAACATTATATATCTATACATGAAGCCATGGGGTAGGCTGAAATTATTCACACATTTCTTCATATAGCCCCACTCTACCCAGTCAAACGTACTTTTAAATTCCAAGAGCTCTGCAACTCCTGCTTCATGGCTGCTGTCACTCATTCTTTACACGCTGTGTCATAATCTGACTCGGGGGGGGGGGGGTGCTACTTATGATCAAGGTATGTAGTAATCTATAAGTCTACCTATGTAGTTTACAAAGTGAAAGGTAGACAAACTGTGTGGTAGGGAAGGAAGCTATGGCAGTGCAATGGTGGACATCGTGCTAAGATCAAAGCAGCACAGCTCCCAACAACCAACAGATGGCAATGGATAGCTTAGCATAACAATGCTGGGCAGCAGCAGTATCACATGCTTCTGGTATAATATTTCTGTTACTATGGCAGCATAACAATGCTGGGCAGCAACAGTATCACATGCTTCTGGTATAACACTTCTGTTACTATGGCAGCATAACAATGCTGGGCAGCAGCAGTATCACATGCTTCTGGTATAACACTTGTGCTACTATGGCAGAAACACCATGGGATGTAACAGCACAGCTTGGGTTGTACAGTTGTGGAGTCCTCTGCACTGTCACAACAAAACCTGACCCACACTCAACAGAGTGACACAGTCAAGCTCACACAAACAGGAGAGGCGACTGTACTTCATGCAGTCACTACCATATTAGATCAATGACAATCACTTATGGTAACTGGGGCTGAAACTTTCATCCCCTGTCATGACTCTGCAGATCAGTGGACATAGCTTGCATCACTCTGGCAATAGCAGATATAAGAAGTAAAATAAAGAATAAGAGGTTCAAATGTACAGGATACAAAATGGGGTGAAGTAATGGCCAGAGAAATTGAAACAAAGTTAAGAAAAGCTCCTGATGGGAAAACCTTAGGCCCAAATGCAGTACCTAACCTCTGGTTAAAAGTATTAACATCTTTACATGAAGATTTAGCCATGAGTAAGAACTATTTATATGCACACCCCGAGAAGACACCAGCCTGGCTACCAACAGGAAAAACAATGCTCCTACTTAAAACCTGCATACTACCCTAAAAACTACAGACCAATAACTTGCCTTCTGGCGATGTATGAACAATACACTGGAACTGATGCTGACAGAGTTTATAGTCATTTAGAAGAAAACTCAATTATGGCAATAGAACAAAAGGGTAATAAATGAAAGTTATATGGAACTAAGGATCATTTGTTGTTAAATAAAGTCATAATGGAGAACTGCAAAAAGGGGAAGAATCTAAGTATGGCATGGATAGACTACAAAAAAAGAATATGACAGTATCCCATGTTCATGGATAAGAGAGTGCTTAATGTATAAGATACACCCTACATTGATAAACTACATCACAGCGAGCATAAAACAGTGGCAAACCACTTTGCAGGTAAGCCATGATAAAGGACAAATTATTATTCCAGGGATAAAAATCCAAAGGGGGATATTCCAGGGTGACTGTCACTGCTGCTCTTTTGTCTTGTCAAACTGATTAAGCTGTTTCACAGATTAGGTCATGGCTATAACTGCCTCCAAGAATGCAACAAAGTGTAAAGACTTCTCATCTTCTCTTCGTCGATGATTTAAAACTGTATAGCTCATCAGATGAGGAACTTTCAGATGATATAAGAATGTCATTTGGTCTTGATAAATGAGATGCAAAAGCTATTTGGGAATTGATGAAGGATCAACAATAAAACATGAACAAATATGAATAAAACTCAGTAAAGAACATTTTAGAAAACTTAAATTAATCCTGAAAACAGCATTGACATCTTGGAACAAAGTTCAAGCTCAAAAAAAATTGTTCTTCCTGTCCTAACTTACAGTTTTGGAGTGACTGACTGGCCCCAAAAGGTGTTGGATAGATTAGACAAGAAAACAAGAAGGATGCTTCATGCTCATCAAATGATTTCTAAAAATCAGTGCATACCACAATTATATATTCCTTGTTCCGAAGGAGGTATGGGTCTCCATGAAATTGATTACATGTATAGATCTGCAATTGTGGGACTGCACACATATCTGCTGACCTCACAACACCCAAACATAGTGAACGTTTTGAAATATGAGGAGAATAAATCTAAGATGACTTCCCTTTGTAGTTTATAAGAAGCATATCTGCGTCAAGCGGGAATGGAAATCAAACCAGAAGTAGATAAAAATCAGGCAGCAATTCCTGGAACAACCTCATGTTGATCAGGATCGAACACAGGAATGGTTAAGGAGAGGTGAATTCAAACTAAAAGATGAAAGGCTAATGTTGGCGTCCCAAGATAGTGTACTATGTATACGTTGGTTTACAACGTCCATTGAACATGTGGGAGAAACAGACAAAGATGTGTTTTGTAAAACAGAACTGGAAACAGTTGCACATCCTGTTGCTGGTTGTGACATACTAATGGCAGAAGACCTGTATACTGAAAGGCATAATAATGTGGAAAGACTGTTGCACTGTGGATTGTGCAAACATTATAATACTGAAGTAGCTGAAAAACATTGGGAACATGCATCATAGAAAATTATGAAGTCTACATTCCATGGGATCACCCATTACCAACAGTTCAAAAGATAGATGCGGGGAAACCAGATATAGTGGTCCATGAAAAGAAGACAAAAGTAGCATTGAGCATTGAAATCGCTACTCCCAGTGACTAGAGTGTCCTGCATACAGAGAGACACAAAATCATAAAATATTAGGATTTCCAGGCAGAAACGAGAACAATGTGGAATACCCAGACAGTTCCAATAGTAGTAGTACAAAAAAGAATCTACAATCGTATTTAGATATTTTACCGATACATACAACTCCTTAAGAATTGTGGGAGCCATCCCTACTGGGCACACTGTGGGTGCTGTGAAGAGCACTTCTGGCTGACATCAAAGATTGAAACAATACTAATTTCATGAACTTCAATCATACTTTGACTTAGGAATGTAGTCCATTCCCACCATGGTATTAAAAACCCAAAAGATATGGAGAAATTAAAGGCAGTAGCAAGCAAGTTAGAAACTGGTCAATGACCAAGGGATTTGCAGCAAGATTTTTTGTGTGTGTGTGTGTGTGTGTGTGTGTGTGTGTGTGTGTGTGTGTGTGTGTGTGTGTAAAAGAGAGTGAGTCAGCGTGTCAGTGTCTGTATGTCTGTGTATAAGGGATTACTTGTCAGTGTCTGTGAGAGACACTGCCAATGTGTCTGCCTGTGCACGTGTGCAGAGAGGGAAGCAGCTGCTATAGGGGAGTAAAAGGGTATGGATGCTTGTGTGTGGACCAATGACAGCATGGTTGGGAGACCTGTATATTAGCCTGTGAGGAGCACAACTTATCTTTATGAATTATAGTGCTGCCATGCTGGAAGACCATACACACAGTATACAGATCTTGCATTATGTGCACTGTGCATATGAATATCAGAGAAGGTACGACTTTCCCACTCTGCCTTTAAGGAAGCCTTGTTGGTGGCCATTTTTTAAGTGGTGACGACTCCTTTAAGAACATGAGCTAATATTTTTGCTTACATTTTACTATGCAAAGACAACAGGGAGACGGGATCATAGCAGCTTGGATCAGAAAGTATTGGGAAGCTCCTGTCAGAACTTTTTGTAGAAACAGGATGTGGACATTGTCATTAAAGGCTTTATACATCAAAGTTTGCAATTATTCACTGCTTAGGCCATAAAGGGTTTACTGGTGATTAAGTGTCTGATCAATTTATGGTTAACAGGATGAATGATACGGCCCCTCAACAACAATAACCTGGTATAAAAAAAGAGAATATACAAAGTTACAGCTATACAAGGCAAGCAAAAATGTTGAAAGTAATAAACAGCACATTACAACAGGGCAGACATTTACTGCAAGTCAGGAGCAAAATGTCTTTCATGGGAATGATACAGTGGTGTTTAAGTATGTGGGTTTATATTATAAATCTACAGAAATTGTTTCAGCCCACTTGCCAGTAGATGCAGTTGTAGAAGGCAGGCCATATGCCAGGTTGTCAGTAATTCTTTTTTACCTATAGCTGTTCTGGATTCTGGGATTAGCAATTGGTAGGCATTATACCATGGTCCTAATTAGCCCATTAACTTTAGCAAGACAGCTGCCACTAAGCACAGAGAAGGCAAGTTGGACCAGCCATAAAGCAGGTCATCCAAGTACACTTGTGAGTCATTTCTGTCAGACTAAAAGGATTTTTTAAATAAATGGTGAGACCCAGGAGGGAACCAAGGTTGAATTCTGGTAAGACTGTTAGAGAGAATTTAAGTGAAACTTTTTCAGTGATTTGTGATTTGTCAGCAGACCAAATAACCTCATCATTTGCACAGAAGACTGGTGGAATACTGGGAAGGACATTTCAAAAGACGTGAAGAATGCTGTGACCAGCAATGATGGTGGTAGAACTGACCTTGTGGTACCTCAATGTCCATTTATGATGGGTGCCGAAGCTGTTAATTTACACAATAAAACAATGGCCGATCTGACAGTTATGCATCTTGGCAAATGGAGTGGACAAATATTATTATGTCTAAACAGTTTAGTGTGTTGAAGACAGTCAAAGATTTAGATAATAGTTCAAACAATTAAGGAGTGCACCAAACGCTGTGTGATGAAAAATATACCACTGAAGCTTCAGATATTCCACTTTTTAATACAGGACTCACAGACAAACAGGCTCGAGTAGTAAGCGCTTTCACGTTATTACAACACTTCATCAGACTATGAAAGTGAACCTGACAACTCCCTCATTAAATACACTTACAAATCACAGCTTGTTTAAATTAACTTAGTCACGTGGATAATTAAAATGACTGAGAAACAACTCATTGTAACCCAAGTCAACACTATGGACAAAGAAATACAAACTGATATTGTTGTCATATATACAAATCATAAAATGCAATCTTAAAAACATGGTAAATTCAAAGATAAAAAGTATGTGAAAAAAACATACTATTAGTGTTTGAGCGGTCTTCCTGCTAAGAAAGGTTTGAGTGTTATTTTATCATTGAGTCCATATTTATGGGCTTGTAACCTGAGTATCCACTTGCTCTCTATTTCCTCCATATGGTTTTTGATATTTCCTAATCTACTGGTCCTAGTAACCATTTCCATCACCCTAAACTTGAAAGTGTGTGAAGGACCATATTCCAATACATGCCGTGGCAGTGCGTTGGTAGTATTGTCTTTTCTATTGCTTAGAAACCCTCCTTGCTGAAGTGATTGCCAGTAGGAAAGCAGTTTTCCATGACAGGTGTTCTAGTTCTGCTGTTGCTGCTGGTTCAAAGGGTGAAAGTGTCAGCTTTTCTAGTACTAAATTTAAGTCCCAAGCTGGCAATGGTGGTTTCCTCGAGGTTTTACATTCTTGATTCCCTGAGGAACTGCCTGAGCAACGGGTGTGAGAAGACAGGTTGTTCAAAGCTGTATTCTGCTGAAATAGCTGATGCATGTATCTTGATGGAGGAGTAGGACAGGCCTGAATGGAGAAGTTCGCCAGATACTCCAGAATGTTAGGCATATCTATGTTTGACACATCTTTTCCTCTTTCAGAACTCCAAATGACAAACCTTTTCCATTTTCCAGCGTAGTTCCTTCTTGTTGAAGGTCTGCGTGCTTCAAGAATAATGTCTTTAACTCTTTGGGAAAGTTCTTGATTAGCTGCTGCTATGTGATGTTCCATGCAGTCAGTTGTAAGGTTTTCAGGTTTGGATGTATGGTGCTGTAGTTGTTCTGAGTTAGCATCAAAGGCATCAGGGGAATTGGCCACATATTGTTCCGAGACAAGCTCCTCAGTAGTGGGTACCAGTGTTGCCTTGGCCAGTTTGGAGCTATCAGGATTATCCTTGGATGTTCTTCCTTGATTTTTAGCAGTACTTTGTATATCAAGGGAGAGGTGGGAATGCATATGCTGTTAGGCCTTTCCAGCTGAAGGAGAGCGAATCCACTTTCCATGCTAGTGGGTGGAATGTCCTTGTGCAGAATTTTTGAGTTGGTGATTGTGAGGAGATGCAAATAGATCTATCTGAGGCATTCCCCACTTCTTTGAAATGGTCCTGAAGATGTCCGGTGCAGGTGCCATTCGTGAGCATCTGATGTGGTCCTGCTTAAAATGTCCGCTAGAGTATTTTCTTTTCCTGGTACAAATCTTGCCTGCAGCTGGATGTTGTAGCTGATTGCCAGGGTCCACAGTTCCAAAGTCATTCTGCATAGGGGTATGAATGTGTGCCTCCCTGTTTGTTGATGTACCACATGACTATGGTGTTGTCTGTCCTTATCAACAGCTGGCCCTCTTTGAGAAATGGTCTGAACTTTTGGATAGCCAGTTTTACAGCCAGCATTTCTTTTAGGTTGATGTGCAGGTGAAGTTGATCCTGAGTCCACAATCCTTGCACGCATTTGTCCAGCATATGGGCCCCCCATCCTTGGTCTGAAGCGTCTGTTGTAATGCTCTGGCTTGCTTGACATCTGTGAAAGGGAAGGCCTGTGTTGGACCGGCATGCCTGGGCCCACCATAGGAACTCCTGTTTTAAGCATGGAATTAGTGGGATTTCTGTTTCGAGGCTGTGCCTGTGTTGGGACCATAAATTCCTTAGGTACCACTGTAGTTTTCTCATATGTAGTCTGGCAAATGGGACCAAAATTATGCATGATGCCATGAAGCCCAAGGCCTGCAGAACCTTTCTTGCTGTTAATTTGTTCAGCTTTGTTAGTGCCAAGAAGTAAAGAGGGAGTTCTTTTTGTTTTTCTGTAGTTAGGAATGCCATTTGTCTCACTGTGTCCAATTCCGCTCCCAAGAATGTCCTTGTTTGGGATGGTATCAGCCTTGACTTTTGTAGATTGACTGTGTATCCCAGTGCTTGTAGCAAGTAAATGACCCTTTGTAAATCTGTTGTCAACTTGCTTTTGTTGTCCCCTTGTAGCAGGCAGTCGTCCAGGTATGGGTAAATATGAATTCCCTGTAGTCTGCAGTATGCGATTACTGATGCCAGGCATTTTGTGAATACTCTGGGCAGTAGATAAGCCAAAAGGCAATGCTGAGAATTGATAGTGCTCTGATCCTGCAAGAAATCTGAGGTATCTTCTGCAGATTGGTCGAATAGGGACGTGCAGGTATGCCTCCTTGAGATCTAGAGTTACCAGCCAACACTCCTTGCCCAGCATGGGAAGAAGTTGCTGTAGGGTCAGCATTTTGAATTTCGGGACAATGATGTATGTATTCAAGGTGGACAGGTCGAGAATTGGTCTCCAACTTTTTTCCTTTCTTGGAACTAGGAATAGTCTGGAGTAGAACCCCTTTCCTTGCTCTGCTGTAGGCACTTTTTCCACAGCTCTCATGTTTGCCAACTCCATTATCTGTTGTAAAGCTTCTGTTTTTTGATTTGGAGGTAGATTTGGCATTCCTCTTCTGACTGGTATAGTGTGGAAGTGGAATCGGTAACCTTGATGTATAATTTGTAGAATCCACTTGTCTTTTGTTATGTGGTGCCAGTTCTTTGCAAATAAGGTTAACCTTCCGCCTAGTGGAGCTGCTATTTGTTCCCTGGTAGGCGGACTTAGGAGTAAGTCACTGTGGCTGTGTTGAAGTAGTGGTAGTGGCTGTGTCTGTGCCTCTGTTGTTACCTTGCCACTGCCGTCCTCTGTAGGCACCTCCTCTGGTTTGGTTTCTGCCCCTGGAACGTCTATTCCTGCCCCTTTGAAATTTTGTGGAGTCAGGAAAGGACCAATTTTGGCAGGCCAGTTCCTGCTAAACCTTGAGAGTTGAACCTGCAGGAAATCTTTAACAGTTTGAACTGATTTTGCCTTTTCTTCCATTTTCTTCATAACCTGCTGGGCAGGTGCACCAAACAAACTTGTCTTATCCATAGGAGTATCTAACAATTTAGCTTTAACATGATCCGGTAGACCTTGCTCCTTTAGCCATGCATGCCTTCTTATCACTGTGCCAGTCATGGCTGATCTAAATGAAGCCTCCAGTGCATCATAGCCACATTTTAAGGAATGGTTACTAACCTGTTGTATGTTATTTACCATTTCTAATACATATTTCTTGTCAAGAGATTCATCAGTGGTTAATTTTTAGTTAACTGATCAAGCATAAACTCTTGGTATTGTATCATGTGAAACTGGCAGTTTAAAGCTCTAGCTGAGAGAGTAGCTGAAGTGTATACTTTTTTACCCCATCTGTCTAATGACCTTGCTTCCCTTTCAGAAGGAGTAGGGTTTTTAGCTATGGTCTGCTACTGCCTTGGGACCCTGGGATATAGTTTCTGGGTCTGCAAGGGGGGCCTTGTAAAGGTGGTGATGAGTATCTGGCACCCTGTAAAATCTGTCTGGTTTGGCAGGGCTGGGGGTAATGAATCTGGAGCAGAGCAGACATCATTAAAAGCATCATCTACCACAGAGAGAACAGGAGGTATAGCTAAGGGCCTGTGCTGTGGAAGGTGCAGAAAGGTTCTAAGTCTTTTCGAATCTGAGAAATCTTGCTGCTGCCATTGGAACTGCTCTCGCATGGCATGTAAGGTTTCCCCAAAGGAGAATTCTTCTGGAGGGGATGCAGCTGGAATGGATTCTTCAGCATCAGAATCCTCAAAATTGGAGAAAGGGGCCTCTGGCTGGTCAGTAATGTCTGATTCATCAGCAGAATCATCAGAGGACACTGGCTCGGGGCTCTGCCCTAGGTCTCTTATCTGGGGCTGAGAGGCCCTGTCTGGGTGAGATTGAGATCCTCTAATTAAAGAAATTAAATCTTCTGCCAAAGTAAGCATTTGAGAACTAGAAGAGGGCCTGGTTGAGGGTGGTTTAACAGGCACTGATTTGGTAGTCTTGGCTGCTTTAGCCCTGGCGAAGGCCTTAATGGACATGGCTGCTGGAGGCCTAGCAGCACCACGTGCTGGGGTAGAGACATCCAGGGAATGGTGTCTGATAAGTCAGTGGGTAAAGTTTCAGAGGCCGATTCAAGAACTGTAGCAGGGACCTCAACTGTAGAGATAGATTCGGCTGTACCTAGATCAGTTTTCTCGGTTTCGCCGAAACCGAGACACTCGCGTTTGCTTAAGCGTGGTTTCAGCCGAAACCGCGGACCGCGAGTGTCGGTCTTTTTCTTTGCGTTTTTTGGCAGAAAGTGTAGTCGGAGGTTCCGACGACATAATGTAAGCAAAGTCAGAACCGAAAAACTGTTCTGCAAACTCTGACCGACGCCTAAGCGTTATTAGTCGGTTGAAAGAAGCACAGGCCGAACAGGCTGCTACGTTGTGGGCTGGGCCTAAACAAGGCAGACAGTAAGAATGGAAATCTTTATGAGGTATTTGTTTCCCACAGGTTAAACAATTATTAACTTTTTCTGACATCGGCTGAGGCAAGAAAGAGTCCCCAACGGGGTACTTAGCTTTAGAAGTCTTCGAAGTAGTATTCGGTAGAAATAATCTCTGGATCCGACCGACCGGCACTTGCGAACAGCTTCTGCTTCGGGCGCCACGCGGCAAGAAAGACTGAGGAAAATGGCGTCGGCTGATGCCTTTATACCCGAAGACCCACAGAGATGACGCCGGGTGAAGTGCGACATCAGCCGAAGCCGGACCCGGACTTTGGAATCCGGCCGACTGTAGGGCTGCCTGACGACAGGACAACCCAGCTGTTATGACTGCAGATGCATCCATGAAGGACATCAGGTCTTACAAAAAAGAATCTACAATCGTATTTAGATATTTTACCGATACATACAACTCCTTAAGAATTGTGGGAGCCATCCCTACTGGGCACACTGTGGGTGCTGTGAAGAGCACTTCTGGCTGACATCAAAGATTGAAACAATACTAATTTCATGAACTTCGATCATACTTTGACTTAGGAATGTAGTCCATTCCCACCATGGTATTAAAAACCCAAAAGATATGGAGACATTAAAGGCAGTAGCAAGCAAGTTAGAAACTGGCCAATGACCAAGGGATTTGCAGCAAGATTTTTTTTGTGTGTGTGTGTGTGTGTGTGTGTGTGTGTGTGTGTGTGTGTAAAAGTGAGTGAGTCAGCGTGTCAGTGTCTGTATGTCTGTGTACAAGGGATTACTTGTCAGTGTCTGTGAGAGACACTGCCAATGTGTCTGCCTGTGCACGTGTGCAGAGAGGGAAGCAGCTGCTATAGGGGAGTAAAAGGGTATGTATGCTTGTGTGTGGACCAATGACAGCATGGTTGGGAGACCTGTATATTAGCCTGTGAGGAGCACAACTTATCTTTATGAATTATAGTGCTGCCATGCTGGAAAACCATACACACAGTATACAGATCTTGCATTATGTGCACTGTGCATATGAATATCAGAGAAGGTACGACTTTCCCACTCTGCCTTTAAGGAAGCCTTGTTGGTGGCCATTTGTTAAGTGGTGACGACTCCTTTAAGAACATGAGCTAATATTTTTGCTTACATTTTACTATGCAAAGACAACAGGGAGACGGGATCATAGCAGCTTGGATCAGAAAGTATTGGGAAGCTCCTGTCATATTTGTAGAAACAGGATGTGGACATTGTCATTAAAGGCTTTATACATCAAAGTTTGCAATTATTCACTGCTTAGGCCATAAAGTGTCTGTTTATCAATTTATGGTTAACAGGATGAATGATACGGCCCCTCAACAACAATAACCCGGTATAAAAAAAAGAGAATATACAAAGTTACAGCTATACAAGGCAAGCAAAAATGTTGAAAGTAATAAACAGCACATTACAACAAGGCAGACATTTACTGCAAGTCAGGAGCAAAATGGCTTTCATGGGAATGATACAGTGGTGTTTAAGTATGTGGGCTTATATTATAAATCTACAGAAATTGTTTCAGCCCACTTGCCAGTAGATGCAGTTGTAGAAGGCAGGCCATACGCCAGGTTGTCAGTAATTCTTTTTTACCTATAGCTGTTCTGGATTCTGGGATTAGCAAGTGGTAGGCATTATACCATGGTCCTAATTAGCCCATTAACTTTAGCAAGACAGCTGCCACTAAGCACAGAGAAGGCAAGTTGGACCAGCCATAAAGCAGGTCATCCAAGTACACTTGTGAGTCATTTCTGTCAGACTAAAAGGATTTTTTAAATAAATGGTGAGACCCAGGGAGGGGAACCAAGGTTGAATTCTGGTAAGACTGTTAGAGAGAATTTAAGTGAAACTTTTTCAGTGATTTGTGATTTGTCAGCAGACCAAATAACCTCATCATTTGCACATAAGACTGGTGGAATACTGGGAAGGACATTTCAAAAGACGTGAAGAATGCTGTGACCAGCAATGATGGTGGTAGAACTGACCTTGTGGTACCTCGATGTCCATTTATGATGGGTGCCGAAGCTGTTAATTTACACAATAAAACAATGGCCGATCTGACAGTTATGCATCTTGGCAAATGGAGTGGACAAATATTATTATGTCTAAACAGTTTAGTGTGTTGAAGACAGTCAAAGATTTAGATAAAACAAAAAAAAAGTGTGTGTTAGCTTTGTCCAGTCGTTGTTTAGAGGAATATTATTTGTAAGGGACAGTGTAACTTCTACAGTATTACCCCTTCTGAACCCATGACAATTCTTTGTAAAGATTCTAAAGCAGCTGAGGTATGAACTAAGCTGTGCCATGCCAGCTTGAATGTCACAGACACTGCATGAGGTACGAGAATGACTAGAAAGAAGTGAGATGCTGTGACCCTTGTTTTGTGAAAACAAGGATCATTCTGCGAATGCCAGCAAAGGTGCCTACTATGAGACAGAAGTTAACAATATACTTAGGTTCACAAGTAGGTACTAGGCTATTTGCCTGAAGGCATTTATAAGCCCTGCTGGAATGTGTTGGCTTTCGCCACCCCTTAGATTAGTTCCTTGTGCCTCTGTCCAGCACAGCCATTGAAGGGATCCCTGGGCTAAACTTTCTGTTTCCCATCCACTTGTCAAGGTTTCTCTTGAAGAGGGTTAGCGAGGAGCTCTGCCTAATGTAGATTGGAATCTTTTTCCAGATCATGGGAAGTCTCTGGAACAGGAATCTATCCCTCCAGCATGTCCTATTTATTGTTGTGGTGAAGTTTAGATCCCTGGAGCATGTGGCTCGAGGGGATATGGTTTTCTTTAGGTGGAGCATGTCCATCAATTCTGGCCTGGACATTGCCTTGTACGTCAGGCAGAGATCACCTCTGACGAGGCGGTATGCAACCAAGTACAGCTGGAGTTTCTTCAGTCAAGCTGCATAGGGCATATGCTTGAGGCCAGTGATCCTCTTGGTGAGGTACTTCTGTGGTCTTTCCAGTTGTTGCAGGTGCCTTGTAAAGTACATCCCAAATGGAGTATTGTACTCTATGATGGGTCTGATGAGTGATGCGTAGAGGGGCCCAATGACCTCTTTTGATCTGCATGCAAACCCTTTTGTGATTAGGTGGGCCACATAGAAGGATTTTCTAAACAGTTTGGCAATGTGATTATCAAAGGAGAGGTTGCTATCTATTTGGGTCCCCAGATCCCTTATTACATCTTCCGTATTTAGGGGGCTACCACCTATGTGATAGTTTGTCGGTACTTTGTTTTTTCCAAAGGGGATGACTATGCACTTTCTGGCATTTAGCTTGAGGCCATGGTTTTGATACCAGGTATCTGTCTCAGTGAGACCCTTTTGGAGGATATCTGTGTCAGCCGGAGAGTCAGTTATAGCCCCTAGTTTGCAGTCGTCTGCGAGCTTGGTCAGCCATAGTCTTCCTGTGCTTGCCTGTACCTCTAAGAAGTATATGCTGAACAGGAGGGGTCCTAGGACTGAGCCCTGGGGAACTCCACTTGTAACCGGTTTAGAGTCAGACCTAGCTACCGCAACTCTTACCATGTGGGCTCTGTCAGTGAGCCAGTTGGCAATTCATCTTGTGACGTAGGGGTTTATGTTCAGGTTGGTGAGCTTGTCTATAATACCTGAGTGGGGAATGGTGTCGAAAGCCTTTGCGAGGTCTAGGTAGGCTGTGTGGACCAGCTTTCCCTTGTCTATAGCCTTGGTAACTGTCTCAAAGAAGCCCACCAGGTTTAGGAGGCATGACTTGCCCTTAACAAAGCTGAACTGGGTAGGGTTCAGTGTTTGGAGGTTCCCAATGTCTCTGTTAATAAGATCCATGATGATGCACTCCATAGCTTTGCAGACCAAGCTAGTCAGGCTTACAGGGCGATAGTTCCCGGGGTCCGGTGTGGCTCCACCTTTGTGGAGCAGAATAACCGTTGCTGTGCGCCACTCTATGGGAACATAGCCTGTTGAGAGGCTGAGTTTAAACAGTGTGTTTAGGTGAAGGGTTAGTTCATCTTTGAGCTCATGTAGGACACAGCCTGGGACACCGTCCAGTCCCATTGATGCTGTGTTTTTGGCTTTGGAGAGGGCTGTTTTAACCTGAGTGTCTGTGATTTCAGGGGTACTACATTCTTCTGGTATAGTTATGGGCCCTTTTGGGGGTGAGAGGGGGTGAAGTTTGTACTGAACCTGTCTGCCAAGATGTTGGCTATATCGGTCGGTTCAGTGTAGTTTGTGCCATTCTGCACTAACTCTGAGCAGCTCTGACAATTGCCACTTAGGTTCTTGACATAGCTAAAGAATAACTTGTGGTTATCTTTGGAGTCCATGGCAATCTTTCTTTCAAAGCTAGCCTTGGATGACTTTGTGAGGGAACATAGTTTCTTGCTGATACTGATCAAGGATGTCTTCCCTTCTTGAGATTTTACTCTTTTCTGTACTAGTTTCCTCCTTCTATTGTATAGCTTGTTTATGGCAGGGGTCCACCGGACTGGTTTCCTTTTCTTGGAGGAGTGAGTCTTGGTTTTGTTTGGGATAGCACAATCCATGCATTCTTGTAGGTGCCTGTAGAGTGCATTAGTAAAGGATTTTGCAGCTTGGACAGCATTATCCTTTAGCATGGGGGCTTTGAAACTTCCCACCTCAGTCTTATGTAACGTGAAGTTTGATTTTGAAAAGTTTTTCACGGTGGTTTCTTTGACCGAGGGTGGTGGCGGAATGTGGATATCCAGAGTGATTAGCTTATGGTCAGATCTAACCAATGAGGGCTTTACGGCCGGTGTGGAACACCAGTCGCCCATGTTGGTGATGACCAGGTCCAATATGTTGTCACATCTGGTGGGGGTGTTGACCAGTTGATCCGGGGTGTTTGAGTTTATAAATTCTTGGAAATGTTGGGCAATGGAGCTTGTACTTGAGTAGTTCTCCAAGTTAATGTTTGGGTAATTGAAATCATTCAATATCAGGGTGTTTGGTAGTACTTTTATGTTTCCCAGTGTTTCCAGGAATGCGGAGTGGGGGTCCTGGGACATGGTGGGTGATCTGTAGCAAGCTATAATTTGAATAATTAGTCTTGCCCGTTGTTAGTTGCACGTGAATATCTCTGAAGCATCGTTCTGTGCCACTAACCTGGAGGTGTGGGTATCCTTGATGAATATGGATACTCCCCCACCTTTTGTATTTCGGTTTGGGTATTGTGGCCGAAATGTATGGTATGAGTTGTAGCCTGGTAGTGCTGGGGTGCTCTCTGGAGCCTTAAACCAGGTTTCTGTTACTGCACATATATCAATTGTCTCCATACTGAGGAGTGCATGCATTTTGAGGTTTAGACTTCTGGCATTGAGTAGCATTACCCTCAGATTTTGTTACTTGTGCTATTTACGGTGGTGGGTTTGTCTTTTGAGCCTTGCCTAAAAAAGGCACTATGGGGGTGGCAAGAACCTTGGCCAGTATTCGAAATCCTAAAGGTGACAGGTGCAAGCCATCTCTAGCAAAGCAGCATGGCTTATCGAGCATGTCATCCCAGGCAGACAGACACTGGATCCCCTTTGAATGACACCAGAAGGTTAGCAAATTGTTGAAACTGATCATTTTTTCTCTATACCGTGGTATCATTCTTGGTGAGGGCAGGATGATACTCAGGGTCAAGGTCATACAGGCCTGGGGTACGTGATAAGAAAGCTCCTCCAAAAGTGCAGTGCAGAATAGATACAAAGGTGCCACATCTATTACGGAACTGTGGTACTAACCTATCTGTTCTAGCTGCAACACTGCTTTATTGATTCTTAAGCCATCAGATGACTTCTTACAGACTAACCTGCAAGACACAGACTGAGGTGGTTAACATGGCTGTCATTATTAGTTTGGTTACTACAGACATTTTTAATGGTAAACATAAAAATCAGCAGTAACTACTAGGCTCATCTGGACAAAAAGTGGGCTTACCTGTTCAGTAGTTAAACTATTAAAACTACTCAGTTCTGCCCAGGCAGCTACAAACTAAGAATTACCACAGTCCTACTTATATATATATATATGTGTGTGTGTATGGAAAAAAAAAAATATATATATATATATATATATATATATATATATATATAAAGATATAGATATAGGTGTATGTATGCATATATGTACGTATGTATATGTGTGTGTGTGTGTGTGTGTGTGTATATATATATATATATATATATATATATATATATATATGGGTTCCATTTAAGATCAACATTCAGAACTTCGAATTTCATACGGCTGAAACCATATGATCGAAGTTTTAAAACTTCAAACACTTAAATGGAGATCTCCATACAGCACGGAACAGGAATGTTCCCTATTCCTCGCTGTAGTGCGATCTCAGAGTTGGTATCTTTTCATAGTGGGGGGTGCAGGGGGGGGGGCTTTCCTCCCTGCATAAATGCGTCTTAATTTGTATTTTTTTTTTTTGAATGTTCGAAATTTCAAAACTTCGATCATATGGTCCTGGCCAAATGATATTCGAAGTTTTGTAATTTCGATCATTCAAAGTAGAGCCATACATATATATATATAGATAGATAGATAGATAGATAGATAGATGCATATGCATGGCTTACTGCAAAACAATTAAGTCAAACAGATTAAAACTGAACAAGTTCCTATAACCATACATTAAAAGTACTACTGTAATAAACCTGCAGTGCTTTATACACTTTGATAACTGAACTGTTAACATAGAAACACTCTTTTTATGAGGCAGCACTAAATCTCATAATTAGCTTCTGTAAGAAATTGCCCACAAGGAAAAACTCATCCTATAAGCAGGATATTAATGATGCATAGCTGAATATCATCATAAATTCCTCTCCAGTATGCACACACTATAAAGTCACAAAAATTACAAACTGTAAAGTATTCTCATTGCAAAGTTGAAAAAATATAACGTGCTAATAGACTTACATAGCAAACACAGCCTATTAATAGCTACAAATCTGAGTAGTTAGCAAAAGTTAATATGTGCAGGTTTAGCCTAAACTAATGAAATGACATTTATGTCCACTAACTCTCTACCTATGTTTAGAAACCATTCTAAATGTCACTAGCTTCTAAACATTGCTAACTGTAACCAAGTATGATATCCGGAAATGTCTTTGGTTTAAGTAAAGGCTGGGCACCATGAACCACATCACGTACCTGGTTAACATATGCAAAATAAAAAGAAATATAAACAAATAGGTTGATGATGCACAGTGACGCACAAAAGCATGTCCAACAAAACACAATTATGCCCATAAAGATATTTGTAAATATAATTATTCCCTGAATTTAGCACAACTGCCAGAGTTGCCGAATTCTTTAATTTCCAGATGGTGACAATTATAAATGTGATGTCTGACTACTGAGGTTGCGGCAGTCAAAACTATTTCTTGCAGATTATCTCATGAGATTTGAAGTGTTGTTTAACAGCGGTTCTGTTGTTCATCGACCAACAACCTGTATGCTTTAGATGACAAACACCACAATGGCTACATTAATGTCAAGCAGGCCCTCACAGAGCTGTCACACTTGTACGAAGCACAAAAAGGAAGTACTTCTCTGTGATGCTCAGCAGAAGGAATCAGCAGGTTCAGATGCTCACACACATCTTACTGGCCATGTGAAGTGATTTAGCCAGTCTGATTCCATAAAACCTGCAGCAAAATTCCCATAAAGAACATGGCGTCAAGCAGTTACATAACCAAACAGCAGCCTGCAGTTTGAAAGTGGATGCCCTTTTAATGCAGCATTGCAACAGACTGTGGCTAGTCAAGTCATGCAATTCAGTGACAATTGTACTTAGTCCCTTTAGTGAATTTATCCACTCATGACAACACTGAACTGCAATATGCAATAAAAGTAGATTCCTTGTATTTATCATTGTCGAAAAATGTATAGTAGCAGCACTGTAACATTTCATTCCAGGCAAAAAAAAATCAGTTTACGTGATAAACCAAGCTCTACACAGGAAAAGTACATCCTTGAACAGTTCAGCAGAAACAATGTTGTGCACAAAGGCACAAAGAGAATTGAGAAAACTACAAAACTTAAATACTAAGAAATCATTACCAGAGCCAGCAATGAAAAGCACTGCTCCCGCAGCACTCTGCATTCCAAGATCATACATCATCTAGTAGAGGTTCTTTAAGCTCACAGTCATAAGCAAGACATAAGATCAATTAAAACACAGGATCACATAGTAACAGACCCTGAACCCGGTAAAGCATAAAGGCATACAGCTGATTAATTCACCTTAAGCATAAAGGCATACAGCTGATTCATTTGCCTGTCTATTTAGTCTTTTACTGTTTTATGTTTTTATTTTGTTAACAGGGTTTTCAGTATAAACAGGACCAAAAGCACATATGACACAAACAGTTAAAACAAGAAGTAAACACGTGCTTGGAGTCTGGCTTGAAAGTTGTTTGTCATTATCTACTTAGAAAATGTACATCAATAAAGATGAGTTCACTCCATGGGGAGACACCACATTTTCTCACAGTCTCTTTTCAAGGATGACCCATATATGTACTGTGTGGTTAAATTAATTTGCTTAGGTTCAGACCGTTTGCAATTGAAATTGTGGGAAACAAATGAAAGACCACAGGAAAAATTATTTGTAAAGGTAGTGCAATGTCTTACAATGTATAATGTATAGCAGTTAATATTGTACGGTTCAAATTAGTGAAACTGCTTTATGGAAGTTTTTTCTTTTTTTCATGTGGATATTGATCAGTTAAGGCTGTACTCATTGTAGACAGTATTTTAGTCTGAGTTTTCACCACGCTTGAGGAATGTATTTCTTTCTCTTCAGAAATGATTCCCATCCAAGACCACTGTTTTTCATATAACTTCTCCTGCCCCGTACCAGTTTCAAAGCCAGATTATTTAATTTACAAGTATGTACAATTGGAAATCAAGCAGAAAACACCCTGTGCCATGATGTAAGAACATCAGTTCAGCTAGTATTATTTTATTTTTCTAAATTAATTGTACCATTAGAATTATTTATAAGTACATACACGAATATATATGTGTGTGTGTATGTATGTATATATATATATATATATATATATATATATATATATAGGGTCTATACTACCAAATCGAAAAACCCTTTATGCGAATACCTAAACATCGACACCTATAACGCGAACCGTGACAATCCCGAATGCACTAAACAGCGAAAAATAAAATAACGAACTGTCATAGTCGGCCAAACCCACCACCCGCTACATTTTACCTAACCAAACAAAATAAATAAACCACATACATACACTAACTAAACCCTACTTCTAACCTAAAGTAAAGCACCAATACCCTACTTCTAACCTTACACTAAACCCCACATACACAACTATGCACTATCCTTAACCCCTCCCTGAGGTCCATAACTACCGTACACGTCCCCTAAAGACATACACCCAAAAAAATAAATACACATACATACATTTAACAAAACTCTACATCCAACACTACACTAAACCCCACATACACAACTATCTATGCACTATCCTTAACCCCTCCCTAACCCTAAGGTCCATAACTACCGCACACTTCCTCTACAGACATACACCCAGAAAAAATAAATAATGCACATACATACAGTTAAATAAATCCCTACTTCTAACACTACACTATATCTTACACACATTACCTATCTATTCACTTACCACATCCTAACCCTAAAGTCCTATCTATCGCACACTTACCTTATAGAGCTATACTGCAGAAGGGCCAACCATTACACTTCATTAAAATTTTCGCTATTTTTGTGTTTCTTTTTCGTAATCCATGTCGCTCTTTCCGTATTCACGATTACGGTTTTTCGATCTGGTAATAGGAACCCATATATATATATATATATATATATATATATATAGATATATATATATATATAGATATATATATATATATATATATATATATATAGATATATATATATATATAGATATATATATATATATATATATATATATATATATATATATATATATCTATAGCCATAAGCTATACACACCTTTTTTTTTACTACAGGAAACCTCCACTGCCCAAGTGCTATAAAGACCTACAGATACAATGTAAGTTGCACTTTCATTTAAATTAAGTACTGTAACAGGAAATGAAGGTACAATTAATTAAGGTGGCAAGAGTTGGCAAGATGTGGGTGGTGACTAGAAAACTGGAAAAGCGTGAGAGCAGGGAACCCTCATGCATGTGAGGTTCTCCATCAGATGTGTATGAACCATAGCTGTAAGGCCTACAATAATGAAAAATAAATTGACTACCAGTGAAATTCAGTGAATGCCAACACTTATTGTAATGCTCTTAAAGTAATGCTTCTGGGAGAAGCGGCTTTGTCTCTCAATATAAAAACTCACTGTAACACCGTTAAAGAAGACTGTCCCACAGTGCCTCCCAAATCCTTTCTATTTAGATAGATTAACTCTAACACTGTTGTCTCTTGCAAGAATACTCCAAATTAACAAAACATCACACTTAGTATACATATTTCCCCCATATATGCTTTCATTGTCAGTCATTCCCACTATATGTTTTCAGTGCCATTAATTCCCACTATATACACTTTCAGTGCTACTCATTCCCCTCATATACACTTTCAGTGCCACTCATTTCTCCATATATGCTTTCACTCATTTGTCACTCATTCCCCTTTACATGCTTTCAGTGTCACTCATTCCCCTATACATGCTTTCAATGTCACTCATTCACCTATACATGCTTTCAGTGCCACTCATTCCCCATATCTACACTGTGTGTCCCTCACTGTTCGCAGAAGAACTGCAACTGTAGACCTCAGATTTCCAAACCCTGCATACAGTCAAAGACGAAATCCCTCCATGGGGACAGCTCAGTTTTCTTACAGTCTAAGCAGAATTTTGGATCAGTTAACATGGGCACTTCTGACAATTTACTGACAAGAAAGGCAAGTTGATCCAAATGACAATTTTCTGCCATGCCCTGGGCCTACATTTTATGCATCTAAGATAAGAAGAGCAAGTTCCAAAAATTAAGAAATATACATGGATTAGGATTAATCACTAAAAATAGCACCCCAGTGAATAGCTTATAAAATTCACCTGCCACTGTAGCACTAACCTCATCACACACAGATGCAAACATGAATACAATCATACATATGCACATAAGTACTGCTGGCTGGCCATCATCAGCAGGGTAAGGACTGTCATACCAATTGTTTCATCTGTTAGCCAGTTCAGTATTTTGTTTCTAACAAAATAATACAATGCTCTTTGAGTTCAGTTTTAATAATCTAAGTTGTGCCTCTGAGCTGGATAATATGTATTCCGAGTTCATTTTCACGTCATCTGAGTATTTGTTTTCTTTCAGTAACTGAGGTAAAACACATAAGACCATTTTAATGCTCACCTTGGAGAGAAACAACAATAATATATACAAATGCAATGGTAAGAAAGTAACATAAATGCATATGTTAGACACAACATAAAACTGATAACAGAATCAATGAGAGATCATGAAAATGTACGAACAGTAATATATATATATATATATATATATATATATATATATATATATATATATATATGGCTTTAACTAAGTATGAAGTTCACATTTGCAAAGCACACCTACTATGGCAATCCATTACCACATTTCTTTAAGAACACACTATCTACATTATTACAGTTACAAGGGGAGTAGCAGGGGATGAGTTAAAAAAGGGGCGGTGGGAGGAGACTTGTGAGAGCAGAGTAGGGAATAGCGTTAGAGCAACAGAGAAAAGAGATTGAGGTGTTAATATATTAGTGAGACAAGAACGGGATTAATGAGTAGGAAACGTAAGGATCGAGTGACATAATGTTGAACTTTATTTCAAGCGAAACAGTGTCATTATCCACACTTTACTGGGATGATTATTCTTTATACTGTACTGATGTATTTATTCCATTTCACATTCTTCTCCTTATATGCTATTAGTTTAAATATGTACACATAATAAAACATGAAACTCAAGTGTCCTTCTGAACCAGAATCAGAAAATGTCCAAACTAAATACAAAAATATTAATTCCAGGTAGCCACAACTCCCAGCATGCACTTTATTCAAAAACAATGCACAAAGGTTAAGCGCTTTTGTCTCTAAGGAAGACATTACCAGAACCACAGTGCAACAGTAGAACCGGTGTTTAAAAACTTGAATGAATCAGCTTTTAAAAACCACACCCACCACCTTAACCAGTCAGAACACTGACTATCCAGTCTATCATTCCTGCTATCGGAACCCAGAAAAACGTAAAAAACATACACACACACACACACATATATATATATATATATATATATATATATATATATATATATATATATAAATAGATAAAAATATCAACAATTACAAATGCATCAATGCAAAACTTATATGCAGGATGCTCTTCTTTTTAACTCTCTGTAGATGGAAATCCCTTTGCAGTAAATAATTCTGCCACCCCCTCCCCCCAAGAGCCTGTACCCACTCCAAAATCAAAAATGTGAACTACCTAAACCCATCACAGTCCATTGAAGCTGCTGTAGTGTGTCACAGCAAGAAATGGGTGAAAAGGATGGGATGCCAGTCTATCACCGGATTCACACACATATGTACATGTACATTAGAAGCTTACAATTCACCAACGGGAGGAAACAAATGCCTCAGGCAAAAGACCAGAAGTATAAAGGGAGGACATGCAGATTGTGCATAGAAGGCTCTGCAGTTGTGCAGTTAAACACTTGAACCATGCAAAGTGTGGCACTGATGCTGTCTTCTGCACCAATTCAGCAAGACATTGGTGTATGCTAATCTAAGCAGTTCAGAGAAGTGTGCTACTTTTCCGACATCCTGGTTTAAAAAACACTTTAAAACTAACCATCAAACAACTAGTCACTAGGACTGTTGGCAAACCTGTGCACAGATAAAAGAGGAGGAGGTAGATACCCGTGAAAAGGGCAATGTTAAGGAATAAGGACAGGCCTGGATCCCACAGGTAAAATCAGGTTGGAAAGTGGAATAAAATAATGATGCAGTACATTTTTTCCTATGTCTCTGCCTGTTCACTCTATGGTTATTGTGTACATTTGTTCCTTTACTACTGGGAGCCCCCTATATGAGGGCAACAGCTGACATTAAAGGCTCCCATCCAGGAAGACAAGGAGCTTGTCTGTCCCCTTGTTAGCATCCCAGCAATAAGGGTGCTTCTATTTATGCCCTAGCCTAAGCGTTTGTGGCTGCCATGATCATCTCGAACAGCATGACACCTCCTATACCTCCATTCTTTATGTATGTATGTATGCATGCATGCATGCATGTACGTACATACGTGTGTGTGTTAGAGAGAGAGAGAGGGACCATCACATGCAAATATGAGCTACCTTAACTTGCTTGAAAACACCAAGCCCATATCCTTGGTCCTGGGGCCATGTTGCTACCTTGCAAGCCATTGATTGCTTGACAGTGACAGACCGACTAGAACCACCATTCCTCTCCCTGTGTTTAACAAGTCAACAGTGGCTGCTCATCCCCATATTTCCTTACGCAGCTCTTGCAGCACCTGAGTAGCTACATGAAATTAAGTCATACAGATCGTAGCCAGGACTTGGTCCCCATAAGCAAGACAGCCAATGCTGTGGTGATATGTAGCAGTACTAAACAGTAAAAACCTTTCAGAAAGGGGAACACACACAATTTCATTTCTTCCTAAAGGAGACGCAACAAAGACAGAACAACAGATTCCTGAGTAGCACTAGCTTTAGTAGTACAGAAAAAAAATGTAACTTTCCTCTTTAAATTCTGTACAGACATAGCAGACAGCATGAAAGTGAAGTCACAGCATATTTTTGAGGAGGATAAACTATACAAAGTATGACCTTAGCCCTGTAGAAGACCCATATGAAAATCTATTACAGCGAATACTTCCCATTAAGTTAAAAACTACAGGCTATTAAAATATTAGCAATAAGGATTTATCATTATAACCACAGCATAAGTTTAACACCAAAGTATTACACAGCAACAACTTGGAGGATTATGCAGTCATGAAAGCAGACTAAAATGTTCACCTTCTGGTTACAACTTTCATCCTTATCAGAATCTTTGAGTTCAATGCAGATTATGCTTGTATGCCCAACGTCTGGAGTAAGAGCAAGGCTGTTTTTTGTAAGGGAGGGCTACAAATTCAAAAACTGCTTAACTGAATGACACTGATACCATGATCCACCACCATTAACACTCATCCATCACCCAACGTCCAACTGCTGTAAAAACAGCAACATACCAAGAATCCATAGGCTTAGTAAAGAGGAGCCCTGAGTAGCTACTAGGCATCTCATGTAGCAGGTTTAAAAGTTCATGGAATACCCTTTCAGAACTGCTGCTACATAAACATAAGTACTCCGACACAAATTTCTGTAATTTCTTTGCCTCTCTCTTGCTCTCTGCTGCATTATTTAATACAGTGTGGCTTAATGGGCCTGGCTCCCAATTCCACTCTGTTACGTCTGTCCCTGCTGCTTAACCAAAGAGGATCAAAGGAAAGCAGTGCATAATGACAGGATCATTAATACTTTGTTATGGCCAGACAGGCTACTGCTATTCTCCCTGCAAAGTATATGGCCCTGCTAGTAACAGATGCATGGCTGAAGCAGTTCAGAGAAAAATGAAATGGGTGAAAACAAGAACAAAAAAATAATTTCTGTACTCTTGAAGCATACTTTGCTGTACACATAGAAATGGCTTACAGAGACAGCATTTTTAGTAACTTTTGCTGAATGGGTAGGATTTTTTTTTACTGTTACTTAATGGGTAGGACAATATAAATTAAGCAATAAGACACAGGAATATGTGTATCTTACTGTATGACAGCTTCACTACTATGATTGGATTAAACCATGAAATGAAGTCAGGCATTTCTACCCCCTAAAAGACTGACATTAAACAGTAACCCATTACCATGGGAGCTGTATTACTGATGTAATTTAATGGTTCATTACCTATACGTGTGATTGCCACTGGACTGTAGTTCAGAAATTAATCACATATCTTGAATTTGCATAGCCATTGCACAATTGCTGTTTTGGTAATGGCTGTGAAAGAGAGAAATTCAAATGCAGACCAGCCGATAAAAAACATGGCCAGAGTGCGTAAGGAACAAATATGCAACATGTAATGCACTTAACAAAAGCACAGTTGTGTCCCACTTACCACAATTCAAGATATTCCAGTAGATTCATGTTTCAGTACTAAGCCTTGGGACTTCCTGCCATTCAGCAGCCCATTACTGGCCTGATTTCCAAAGTCTTGTCATCATCTCAAGCCAATGGATGCACAATGACCAGTGCCTGGATGTCAGGGTATAAGATAGGTGCCTGTTGGTGCCATCTTCAGGTCTTTTAAAGCCGGGAAAAATGGATGATGCCTGAGGACAGCATGACCACCCCATGATCCTAGTTGTAAATGCAAAGGAGAAGGAAACATAAGAATAGTTGGGATGAGCCGAAGGGATTACATATATCAGCAGAAACAGAGATGATCCCAACATAGAAGGGTGGGAATATGTACTCCAACACTGATCGAATTGAACATCTCAGTTATGGTAAGTAGGGCACAATTATACTATGCTCTTTGTCGTCAATATTGCATACTAATCCTTGGGAAGATTCCCAAAGCCACTCTGCAGGTGGAGGAGATTATTGTAGGACTAGGAAATTATATTTTGTAGGTTGGCAGAGGTGAACCCTAACCTCGGCCCTGGAAACCTGTCCTAAGTTATAGTGCTTAGTAAATGTGCGAAGTGAATTCCAAGTGGCTGCCTCTAGGATGGTTTGAGTGGGAATACCTTTGAGGAAAGCAGTGGTAGTTGCCCCAGGCCTGATGGAATGGGTTCTAATGTGGCCAGGTATAGGCTTTCCATGGTGTGTATAACAGAACCTGATGCAGCTTGCAATACATTTAGAGGTAGTTTGCTATGAGCAGGCTTGCCCTGTTTCCCCTGTGCAAAGGATACCAAAAACTGGCCTGCCATGTCCATAGTTCTTGTACTGTCCAGGTAGTACCTGACCTGTCTGTGGACATTCAGTGAGTGGAGGATTTTTTCTGCTTTGTTCTTTGGGTTTGGGAAGAAGACTTGGAGATAGATAGTCCGGTTACAGCTGAGTTATGAAACCACCTTGGGCATGAATGATGGGTTTGTTCTGAGAGTTACCCTGTCCCTGTGGAAGGCAGTGTAGGGCTTTAATACATGAAGACTTACAGATCAGAGACTCTTCTAGCTGAAGTGATGGCTATAAGGAAGGAGGTCTTCCAGTTAAGCATCTTCAGAGGTGCAGAAGCAGCTCGCTCAAAGGATGGCAGGGTTAGTTTTTCCAAAACATATCTTATGTTCCATGCCAGAATGAGGTCTCAAGTAAATTACCCCTTTTAGAAACCAATTCATGTGAGGGTGAGAGAATAGGGGTGGAGTAATCTGCAAGCAAGTTGAAATAGCAGAAGCATGAACCTCTGTGCTGGGGTAAGAAAGGCCCTGTTCAAAGAGGTGTGAAAGGTAAGGCAGCATTGAATTGAGATCTGCTTGAGCTGGTAGAGTTTGTTGGCCAGGACACCAGGCAGAAAATCTCTTCCATTTTGCCAGGTATGACTATCTGATGTTAGGCTTTCTTGCCTCCTTTTGAAGAGATAATACCTCTTTAGGGTAAGGTGTCTAGGTGGGTGCCCATAGCCCAATCCTCCAGGCAGCTGGACTGAGCAATGTCATGTTGGGCTAAAAGACAAATCCAGTAATTTGGCTGAGAAAGCCCATGTCCCTTGGGAGCATGTGAAACTTCCCCTCACTGAGGATAAGGAGTAGAAAGAACCAATGTTGTCTGGGCTAGAAGAGGGCTATCAGTATCATGCTGGGCCTGTCAGCCCTGACCTTTGCAAGTACTCTCAGAATAAAGGGTAATGGGGGAAAGGTGTACAGGAATCAGGTCAAAGTGAATGAAAAGGCATCTATTGTCTAAGCTCCCTCCTATTATGTTCTGGAGCAGAATCTCAGAAGTTGTTTGTTGTGGGGAGAGGAAAAAGGTCTACAGATGGGATTCCCCATAGAGTGGTGAGATCCAAAAATACTTCCCTTTTCAACATCCATTCACTTGGATCTAGTATGAACCTGCTAAGGGAGTCTGCAAAAATACTGCTGTGGCCTGGTATATACGATGCTATGAGAGTGATCCCCAAGTCTTGGGCTAACATTTACATCTTTTTGGTAAAGCTGCACAGTGGGTAAGACACTGTCCCCCTTTCTTTGTTTATGAACCATATAACTGCAGTATTGTCTATCCAGATCTGCAGAGTTCCTGGGCTGAAATTTACTTCTTTTATTTATTTTACATTTGTTTACTGGGGTAGTCTGAATGGGTGTGAGCCCATTTTCAGCAGAGGCCTGGAGGGAAAAGCTCCACATAAAGTACAGACATGTAACAAGGACATATTTAAGAATAAATATTTCAGAGGTACAATGTACACAATGTTAAAATGGTGAGATACTCGATACAGATTACAGTTAAAATTTATATATCATTTTTCAAAGTAGTGAGCTGGGTAACATAAGGTATTAGCTTAAACAAAAACATAATTATAAGGTAAAGACATAAAGTAGTCTATTAAAAGTCAGGCCTGTCAAAGTTAATTTATAACTTTCTGATGAGAACTACAAATGCTGCTGTAAGCTTTGTTGACTAAGAAGACAGCTAACATTTCCTTTAGACTGATTTGCAATTTTCTCTGCTGTGGGGACCAAATGCCCTGCACCCTCAACGGGCCTAAATGGACTCCCTAAGCTATGTCTGAGCTGTCTGTGGCGATGAACCTGTCTGCCTGAGGCAGCAAGAAGGCTGCTTCTGTGTTCTTTTGCATGGTGTCCTTCCACCACATGAGTTCCTTCATGAGGCATGGGAGCAAAGGCAGAAGGGTTCCAGGGAATAACAGTGTTGCTCCCAGACACTTTTGAGAAATCATTGGAGCTTCCTCGTGTAGCTTTGCAAAAGGGACCATCAGGATAAAGGAAGACATGTACCCCATGATCCTTAAGAACTCTCTGGATGAAATAAGTTGTTTTGTGAGTAGGTTGTTCAAATAATCTGTCTGGAAAACCATCTTGTTTTGAGGGAGAAATGCTTTCTGTTGGGTTGAGTCTATCAGGGCCCCCAGAAACAGGATCCTTGTTTGGGGTGTCATCTGAGACTTCTTTATGTTTAACATAAGACCCAACTTTTGGAAGTAGTCTACAGAGGTCTGGGGGACATCCAGGATCTCTGAGGGGGATCTTCCTTGAATGAGACAGTCATCTAGGCAAGGATAAAGGTGCACCCCCCCCAGCGTTCTGAAATACGCCATTGGGGTGTCAAGCATTTTGTAAAAACTCGATGCAGTATACAGACAAAATGGTAGCACATAAAACTGGAAGTGGGAGACTGAGGCTATGACTTGTAGGTATTTTCTGTGACTAACAGCTATTGGAACACGAAGATAGGCATCCTTTAGGTTGAGAGTGGTCATGGAGATGTCCTGAAAAATCATGGGTAGCAGCATTTGCACGGTAAGCATCTTGAATTTTGGTGCACAGACCTATGTTTAAGGATTTTTGCATGAATTGTAGCACAATTAGAACAATTAGAGATGTGCTGAGTCCCTAAGCAAAACAAGAGAAAATTTTTAAGTGAGATTCATTTCCCACAGGACAAAAAGTTAACTTCTTTGAACATTAATTAGAGAAAAAATGTTCTCAACAGGGTACTTATCTGACTGGAAGCAGAGGAACTCTGGAAACATGAAGTGACCAACAGACTGTGAGCTTATAAAACACACATGAAGCCCATCGGACTGCATGGCTAGAAAGAACTGAAGACAGAACTGACAGACTAATTTCTTATACTCTGATGTTTAATGTCAGTCACTAAGTGTTTGTTAGCTTGGGATGAAGCTAAGACTCTAGAAACAGGGCTGGTTGTGGGCCTCTTACATAGCAGGAATTCCCAAGGATTAGTACTGCAACACTGACTACAAAGAACATTACTGGGCATCTTGTAGCAAATGCATTACACAGAATTTGTACACAGGCATCCATATTTAGCATCAGATCTTAGCGACTCTAAATTGCACCATCCAGTGATTTCATCACAGTCTTGGCATCATAATATAAAATGAATAGAAGCCCCAAAAGTTCTCTTGTTCTTGCATATACCATCACTGCAGTGCACAGCTCCATGAATAGACATGACTTTTTAATACAGAGGGATGTGGCTTTGATCTCAGACAATTAACTACACCCTGCCTGCACTTTCAAAATTCTAATAAAGGGTGAGGGGTGACAGCTATGCAGAAAACACTATCTGTTGCAAAGGGCACTTTTAAGTTCCAGTGTAGTATGCATAGAGCAAAAGGCTAAGGCTAAAACCTGCTATTGAACTTCATCATGTAATCCCAGGTTTGATTCCCTCAGACTCCATTTCTTTACTGTGCAACTCTGAGCAAGTCATTTAAAAAGAGGGTTCCTATTAGATGACCAAAGACACATTACATCGAATGCGTCTTGGTCGAACTTAAAACAACGATAATGCAAACTAGCGAAGCGGCTTTTAAGCACATTCTTTCCGTTACTTTGCTGTTTTCGGCACAGTAGTGCGATCTCGTAGTTGGTATATTTAAGTAGGGGGGGTGAAGACCCCCACTTTATGTATTATTTCAATTTTTTTTTTTTGGAATAGCGATTTTTTTCCCTTGGAAAAAATCACTGTTCTGAGCTTTCGAGATTGTAAGCTTTTGCTTACATGCGTTCGATTATTCATCGTTCACTTTTTTAAGCATTCAATGATATAATAAAGACCATAAAAATACAGTTAAAAGGCATACATTGAAAATATGCCTCAAACCAGTCAGAACACCCAAATACGAAAACATGAAAATAAATAAATACATACTTCCTCACATAAATATATCTTTAAACAATTCTAAGTAATGACAATGAAGAAAAATGTAAGAACTTGGGATTAGAAGTAAAGCAATAGGTACTAGACAGGGTCAATGCATGTAAAATGGACAGTTAACATTTGGAATTTATTTCCTATTCGTGGCGCTGGCTGATGAGTGATACTCTCGGCTATCACAGTGACCTTGGACATAGCCTGATATTCTGAATGAATTTTGGAATGGGGGGGGCATGTAGTACTCTGGGGAAAATTTCTGCATCTCTGGGATATTTACCTAGGGAGGGATGAGAGAGCAGAAGTTGCTGCATTTGGCAATAGTTGGGGATGTGTCGAGGTCACAAAAAGGCTTCCCTTCAGTACTGGAAAAAATGTTCTGTGACATTGAAACAGCTACAAACTACTCATGAGATATCAGTAAATAATGCCTGAGCCTTATGCTAATGAACTGGCTTCCATCAGAATGTGGCTTTTTGTCAGAAAGCTTCATAGATATAGCCCATTCTCACACCATCACTGCTTCTTGATATGGGAGAATGAGAGGGATCCTCTCCCTGCCTGTTAAATTAACAAACCACGTCCACATTATCAGTGTGTATGGCAATATCACTGTGAGGAGGAAAGTTCTGAAATAGAGTTAGGACCCCCCCCCCCCATCTCCATGATGCTGTTATTTATCTTGGCATCTGTCTGTAATAATGCATCTTCAGCTGTCTATCCTACTAATAACCCTCTACCCTAAGGTGGAGGCATCTGCTGTGACAGCCACAAATAAGATAGGAACTTGGAAGGGACTGCTGAGAGTGAGGTTTGGTATAGGTAGCCACCCCTGCATTTGGATCTTGCAGAAATCAAATATTTTCACCATCTGTGTCATCTGTATCAACAGCTTTGACAGCTGATACAGCTGTACACCAACAGCTTGCTGAAGCACACTCATGTAGGACCACACAAATGGACACTACCATGAATCCCAAGGTTTTAGGCACAAACAGCTAAACAGCAGTTGAACCATAGTGATATACTGTTTTCCAAAGAGAGAGGATTATTTCCCCAAAAAAATAAATAAATAAACACTCTGCAGGATGTGCATCTGATGGAGCAGAGTTTCTGCATGGGTTGTACTTTTAACTATAAAATGTTCGTAGTAATTCCCACAGGTTAGAGGAGACTCAGAAGAGACTCCTTCATGGATATCTTGCATATTAAGCTATTTTTCATTACAGTGGAAAGAAGTCAGTCATCCGTGTAAGGAAAAGCTTTCACTCCTTGTAGCTTCTTATTCACTGAAACTACAAAACGAAGACTGGATGAACAACCTGGGGGCTGCACTTAGACTAGAGGGAAGAATATGAAGCTGTTAATGACTGGAATCTACCTGCAAGTACAAAAATCACCCTCACTGCTTTGTAGGAATATAGTCTTCCAATGGCAGGTAAAATGTTCCGACTGTGCCATGACCATGGAAAAATATTCTTTTGGAATGAATTAATTTAGATGTATAAGAGTGGACCCAAGATCCTTAATTTTTTGGGTAACAAAATCACCTAGACTAAGATCCAGATCCTTTCTGATCTGGTTTGGCTTTTTGAATGGCATCTCCTTCCTTACTGTACTCTTTTGATGGAGTAGAATATCTGACAAAAGGAAAGAGTGGGGATGGCAAGGGGCAAGAAAGGATGTAACTTAGCTACTGGATATTAATGTCCTCTCCCATCTGTCCCACAACAGACATCCATGCAGACAGATGATGGAAAAAAAGACCCTCATAGAGTGATGGAGTCTTCTAAAGTGTCAGGGATTTGACTGCTGCCCACCAGTGGGTGGGCTGCTGTATCCCTATTGTTGCTTTTGATTATTACTGCTTTGAGGTTGGTGACTGTTCTAGAAGCTGTCCTGGTGTGAACAGTCCAGGACAGGTCCTCTTAACTTCTGCTGCCATTGGCTACACCTGGACCAAAACTGGTATAGGCTGCCCTGCAATTCTGAAAATGGGCACTGGGGAGCCTACAAATTCACATAAACAGTTGTAAGGGTTTTGTTATCTTTTTCCATATTCTCCAGGTTAATCTTGACTGATGGACCAAAGACCATAGTTCTATCAAAGGGGGTTAATAAATCTGCCCCAATAACTTTGGCAATACCAGTAAAATGTGGCCAGGCATAACAATGAAACACTGTGTCAAAACTAACTCCTTCTATTGCACCATTGACTGAATTATAAGCAAAGTACGTGGTGCAACTCATTATTGATGACATGGCTGCCAGCTAAAACTGCAATATACAGGTCAGATTTTTGACTGTCGGATTATCCACTGACTGGCTCTTTTTCCAGCAAGATTTCACTGGAATCATAGAATTTCTGCTATGTAAATGTAGATCAATGCTCTCAGGTTACAATATGGGGGGGGTGCTTAAACATGCTTTCCAAACTTAGTCAAGGGGATAGATGTTTGGTCTGGGGACTGGACAACAGGGTTCTATGGTGCAGAAGCCTTAAGGGCTGCTGCCACAACAAAACAGCCTGCTTTGGGAGCCTCTAACAAATAAATCCCTTCCTTGGGAAGTCAGAGGATCTTACATGGTTCTCAGGACAGGTGCCACAACAGAAGTCTTTTCCCACAGAATCTGCACTACCAGCCATATAATCATGCTAACTACAGGGACCACCCAATATGAAGGTTAAAAAGATCAGAAGACCTTCTATTGAATGTGCTGAGTAGAGGTCATGGGGTCTGAGGATCATACCCATTTTTGCCTCTGTGACCTCAACCTCATCAATGGCTAGTGTGTGGGACTCAAGAAGAAGGTCAAGTACCCCCCCCACACTGCTGTTTTTTGCCTGCCTCAAATGTACAAAGTATGAGTATGAAGAGGAAGAAAGCTCTACTCCAGGCATGTAGGAAGTGTACCATCAATCTCACTCTCCAGCTATGGAGGATGAAGGTTGGGTACAGCTTTAAACAAATGGATATCACTAAATGAGGCCAATAGGTCATATGTAGCATGTTCACCATGGAAAGTAAATGCAATGAAGTGAAGTCTACGCTGATCCCAGGACTGACCTCCTGCACTGCAGCAAAAGGACAAACTCTAAGTGGTTAAGGTCTACTACAGCTAACAATGGGATCAAGGACATCAGCCTCAGCCCTAGCACAGATGATCTGATCCTGTCTTTCATGATAAAGAAGCTGAATGACACTAAGGGCACTGACCCTGAAGCCCAGAAGACTGAGCCTGGCAGCCCTAATATACTAGCTGTGAAACTTTTGAGCCTAGAGCCAGCTCTACCAGACTGACACCAATCCCTGAGTTTGAGGGGGCCCTCAAACTGCTAACCCTGAAGACTATAATCCTGGGCCTTATACTGTAGTCAATGCTGACATTTCTGAGGCATGTGGTCTCAAAGGGAATGGAACCAGCATGAGATCTAAGGAAGTGCAGATGCAAAATTTTGCAATTTGGAGCTGGGGCAAATTTGTCTACTGCAGTATAATAGGGGGATGGTCTCAAGACAGCATCTACTGAATCAGCAAAAAGCTTTGAATATCATCCTGTAGTGTGAAATGACAGATCTAGTAGAAGAAGGCCTTGAGGAACGTAATATCTGGTATAACAGACCTTGGTACTCCAGGACAACACAGAAAAAAAAAACATCATGTGAAATGGATCAATTAAAAGTAGGGCACAAAGAGGAAGCTCGCTGTTTTTCCATCTGTCAGACTTTTACACAGTCTGTTATCTTTAAGGTGTGTGTTTAGGTCTTTCTCCTTCTCCTCTTTGAATCTGATTTTGTGTCCATCAGTCATGGGATTGGTCCTTAAGGGCAGTGCTATTGACAGCATATCCCATTCTTTATCAGACAGTGGTATTCCTATGTGGTATAAAGTTGTCCATGCTGGGAGGAGCCAAAAGTCATAGCTCCACTGGAAGCAGACCTTACACTAACTCAGCGAAGATCAGTTTACTTCTTCTCTGACAGTGACTGATATAAATGAATATCAGAATTCCCAATCTCTACCGACTGTCTTCTACCCAGGCAAAACAGGCATATTGTGTGCCTGTCCTGATGGAAATATTATGGCCACATTTTAACTTCCTAAATGCCTTGTTATTCACTGTGAAAATCTGTACAAAACTCAAAAAAAATGTCATACATCTGACAAATGCCAGCCGAAGACAAGAGCCAAAAGGCAGAATGTAGTCCTGAAAAGTGCAGTTGTATAGCAGCCTACCATAATTTTAGATGCTCAAATATGTTCACTGTTGTAGTAATGCTTACTCTTGGGAATTCTGGTACAGAAAACATGACATCCATCCTGACTTCCAGTGCTTTTTACCCTTTCCCCTCTTGGACAGGCATTTACCCTCCCACCAGGACATCAGGGTGCTTGTGACATAAAAGGAATATCTGTCCACACCATCTTCAGTGATTTCTTCTGCCGGAAGTATCAGGGTTTGGTAGAAGTTAGAACTGATATGTTTTCTCTTACTTTTGTATAGGTGAATGTCTGGATTAAGGCCCTTGCCTTAACCTAATAACAAGATATTAGTGTAAACAAGTAAATAAGGAAAAATTGAATGTAATGAAAAAGTTTTTTTATTTAACAAATAAATGTTCAGTTTGAATTGAGAAGTCTGCAGCTAATGGCAGCTGTACATTTAGTTCTTATGTTTCCATGGAGACAAGCTGACTAGAGGGGTAGGCAATAAAAGATAGAGCACTTTTTTTAGGATAAAAGTTAATGTTTTCTGAAAGCATACAAACTGTTTTTCATACCTGGGAGGGGAATAAAGATAAGGGAAGAACAGACAGCAATCTGTTTAAGTAGGAGCACAGGCATTAACATGTGTCTTTTTGTGGATGACCTTAATTTTAGGTTAGGTAATGTCTGTCTGTCTGTTGCTGTCGATTTGGGACAATTGCTCCTATCACAAGGGATAAGCTTAATTATTTGTTTTGTGTGTTTGTTTTAAGTTAATAGGTTATGAGTGTAGTTTTTTTTTTTTGTTTAATGGTTTTCATTAAAACAAAAAGCATTACAAAATGTAACATACATTCACTAAAAATAAGAAACAACTATATAAAACATCAACTTACCAAACATTAGTGGGTACACGTAACAGAAACGTTGGATACAGACTTCTAAAAAAAGCTGTCCTATATAATAAGTGGGAATAATAACTTGTTATCATAATGGCTATACGATCCATATTATGTTGGCATGTGACTAGCCTCACATGTATAAACAAATAGGAAAGAGTATTAAATTACATTAAAAAATGCAGAGTGCAAATAGCTATGCTAAAGGAGACACATTTGGAAAGACGTGAGTATGGGAATTTGATATAGAAAGGATTTCAAGAGGAATATTCAGGAAAGTATCAGAGAAAAGGGAAAAGAGGAGTACTTATTCTAATTACTAGAGAAGCTCTAACAGTGATAGAAGAGGAAAAAAGATAATAATGGTAGATTTTTGGTAGAAAGGGGCTACTGGCAAGGGAGGAGGATTATACTGGCATGCATTTATATTCCACCTAAACTACTATTATGGAGCTTAAGAACAATTTGGGAGAAATTTTGGAAGGCCATTGCCAACCTTTCTACTAACAGGATCAGCTCCAATTTCTCCCCCCATTTTCCCTGTTAGACCAAAGGAAATACCGCATGCCACAATCCCCCAACCATTGCTAAGAAACGGGTAGGTCATCCATGAAATTTCCAAGGCCAAAAACACCACCTAATGGGCTCCGATAACATCCCAGGATGTTTATTAAATAGCACGAAACATGAACTCTCTGGTCCACTTGAATCACTTTTCAACTGGTGCCTTCAGTCAAGTTTTGTGCTCAAGGAATGGTAGATGGCTACAGTCATTTCCCTGCACAAATGAGGTCCAACCACAGATCCAGGTAACCACAGACCTATAAGTCTTACCAGCCTCATATGTAATGCCTTGGAAAGAATCATGAACATGATAAATGAGGGCATAAGCAACCTGAAAATGCTGGACCCATCATAGTTCGGCAATGTTAAAGGAAGATCATGTCTACTAAATCTGGTGGACTTTTTTTGAGAGGGTCACCAAAGCGTTTTATAAAGGTAAAACTCTGCACACAGCTTACCTCAACCTGGCCAAGACTTTTGACAAAATACCACACTCAGGCATTATGCACAAGTTCACTAATCTAGGTATACACCATTTTATTACCCACTGGATAGCCAACTGGCTCACTGACAGGACCCTGAAGGTCAAAACTGGTGAGGGCACCTCCACCAAGAGGCCAGTAGCTAGCACTGTCCCCAGGGCTCCGTACTGCTCCCGCTCCTTTTTGGCATCTATTTATCTGAAATGGAAGCAAATGCTGAAGGTTTATGGCTGACTAAGTTTGCAGATGACTGCAAGCTGGGATTTATCATCGACTCCCCTGCAGACACTATCATTCTTCAAGAAGTTCTATCTCTGACTAGCAAATGGTGCCAAAACCATGGTCTTAAGCTCAAAGCTAAGAAATGCATAATTATACCCTTTGGGTAGTCAACCATCCCAGCTAATTACCATGCTGAAAATACACCCCTAAAATGTTGACCCCATGGTCAGGGATCTGAATAAGCATGTAGATAGAAGCCTTACCTTCGACCACTATGTAGCCATAGTGGTGAGGAAATCCTTTTACATTGCACAACTTATAAGTAACGGCATGGCATCTAGGTTTAAAGAGGTTATTACCCCACTGTACTCTGACCTTATCAGACCAATCACAGAGTACAATGTTCCTTTGGTATGTACCTGAATAGGCACACGCAGCAACTAAAATGAACTCAAAGGTTCCTTACAAAAAGAATACAAGAAGTAACAAACCTGCCTTAAGCAGAGTGCCTTAAACCCCTTTCCCTCTACTCAGTCTCCTACAGATTGCCAAGGGATGATCTGTGCCTGGCTTATAAGTTATCTGCAAACCCCGCACTTATGAATCTCCTACATATTCATAAGACAAAAAGTACTAGAAAGGTCTAGTTCTTGGGACCTGAATTTTGTCTGTGACTTAAACAGAACATGCCAAAGAGACAGATATGTGTCCCAGAGACTGCCCCTCCTATGGAACAGGCTTCAATCCCATGTGAAGTTGAATTTGTCTACCAGTTTAACTGCAAACAAAACTAGTGAATGGGGAATAGAACATTTACACTGAGCCTGGCACCCATGTCCTTTGTGGACAGAGGTAGCTTATAAATGCTTGTCTTTCAATGTCCTTCCTATTTAGATACAGGACATCATTATTCTTTTGGGAAAACCTACCTAGGCATAGAAGGGCTCCCAGTAACAATCTATGACTCTACAA
Source organism: Protopterus annectens (assembly GCF_019279795.1). Lineage (NCBI taxonomy): Eukaryota > Metazoa > Chordata > Ceratodontiformes > Protopteridae > Protopterus > Protopterus annectens. The sequence continues at coordinate 138,454,629 of NC_056743.1, read as the reverse complement.
ATCAGCTTTCAGCAGGGAATATTACTTATAGGTGGAGACTGGAATTTGGTTTGCAACAGCGAGGATGTGTCTGTGGAACCTAGAATTTAAAATATAACAAAATAGGGTAGATTTCTGAAGAAATTTATGAAAATTTTGGTGTGGAAGATGCGAATTCAGAGGTAGGAGCTCACAGAGAATTTACATATTATTCGCCATGACAGAATTTACATATTACTCGCCATGGTACAATAACGGGGCTAGACTAGACAAGTTATATTTCACAGGAGCATGTGCATTTAATTGAAAGATTCAACATGTATCCAGTCACTATTTCTGATCAAGCACCAATAAAAGTTAAGTAAAATAAAATTACAGGGTAATGAATTAAAAATGAGACACTGGTACTTCCTCACCTACCTGTTAAAAAAAGAGGAATTTAAGGAATGGGAAGTAGAAATTATTCAACAGTTGTTAGGGAAGACAGAAAGTTCTTCAGAAGTTAAAATTAGTGAGTGGGATAAAATGAAAGTGAAGTTTAAAAATAGTGAAGAAATAAAAGGAAAGGAAATTTGGTTAAGAACTAACAGGATTTACTTAGAGGGGCTGACAAAGTTTAAAGTATTGCAGAATAAGGTGAATCTCATAGGACATGAAGAGGCACAACTGCAGAGTGCTAAAGGGAAAATAAGGGAATATCTGAATAATATGCATGAGTTTAGAAAGAATGCTGTTAAGCAACTGTTTTTGTTTTGTTTTTTTTTATAATAACTCAAGAGAACAAAAGCTTTTAGCACACTGGCTTAAGCAACAGAAAACAGACAGGGTTGTTGCCAAACTGAGAGAGCCCATAACAACAAAATAACCAGAAATCCTATAGAGGTATTAGAAATAATTCAGAAATTTTATGAAAATTTGTATAAAGCAGATAAGTGTGAAAATCCAGAAAGAGCACAACTGGAAATATTTATGGAAGTCTTAAATCTGCCCAGGTTAGAGGTAGATAAGGTGCAACAATTAACAGTTAAGAGAGGATAAACTGAGATACAAATGATGATAGGACAGTCTCTGGCAGTAGATGTTATTCTTGTTCAAGTTTGGAAGCTAGGATGGAAGAAAGTGATAAAGATCTGGAAAGTTTTATTTAACAATATTTTAAAAGGAAGGGAGCACCAGCATTCTGGAAAAAAAACTGTGGTGGCTGGTATATCTAAAGATGGTAAAAACCCATCAGACCCACCTTCATATAGGTTTCATTTCAATTTTAAACCATGATTATAAGGCGTTTATGTGTATAATAGCTAAAGTAATGGCAAAGGTGTTGCCAAAATTGATACACATGCACTGATTTGGCTTTTTGGAGCGAAGGCAACATTTGCCAACATTAACAGAGCAACACTGATCCAGAGGGAAGAGAATGTAAAAAAAAATACTGCTGCTGTTGGTGGGTCATGATGCAGAGAAAGCATTTGGGAGAGTAAGATGGGATTTTATGAGTAGGGCAATGGTGGCATTTGCATTACTTGTTGCAATAATAAGGTTAATTAAGAGGATATATCAGTGATCAGCAGCAAAAATGAAAGGGGGAGGGTTAGTCTCTCTGACAAGTTGTGTCTGAGTAGAGGAACCAGGGATGTCTGTCCTCTTTTCCCTTTATTTGCTTTATATTTAGAGCCACTGTGAAAGAAAATAAGAGACTCAGCAATTTAAAAATATAATTAATATGGTAACCAAGAAAATTTGCCTTTATTTGCAGACCAATATTATTTTGTACCTGATAAAATCAGAAAAGGACATCTCAGTGTTCAGGAACATCTTGAGACAGTTTTCAATTATTTTTGGGATATAAAATTAATGAAGATAAAACAAAAGCTATAGCTGAAAACTATGTACCCAGACATGATCTGGTCCAGCAATACCCATAATTATGAGGGCACATAAAATAGTATGGATTAAAAAAGATTTTTGTTATGATAGCAAATGATATGTGGAAAGAAACTAACTAAAAGAGAATTTAAAAACTGAGAAACTGGAAGCTGTTGCTTATGAATGTGGATAGCAAGTTAAAAGCAGTGAAAATGTTTTTAGTCCCTTTAGTTTTATACATAGGTCAAGCATATTATTTTCAACCAGAGAAGAAGTTGTTGACAAGGAATTTATCTGAGAGGGGAACAGGGCAAGGGTCAATTTGGATAAGTTGAGCCTTCCAACAGAACAAGGTAATTTAAGATTACCTCACTTGAAAGGATACTTTAGGTTCAAATACATAACACAAGCAGAAAGCGATAAATTGAAGTGGAAAGAGATGATAAAGAAACAGGGGGGGACTTCAAGAAATAAGGAGACAGTGGGATTTTGGATGCAGATCCATAAGGAGAATAACAGCCATACAGAATACTATATTTATAACACAGAAAAAAGTATTATAAAAACTAAGCCAACGTGAGAATGGAGAAAGGAGATTTCGCAGATAGGGATGACTGCAATTAGGGGTACAGTGAACAGGCAAGAGTGGCTGAAATTTATTGAATACAACTGGTGAAGGAAACAAGGTATTGGGAGCAAATAACTAGACAGGGAAAGATAACAGAATGGGAAGAGGCCCAGAAGACATTTGGACTGCATAGAGAGTGCCTTCCCTATCAGGGATTGATGTCAAATTGTAGGCAAAGAGAAAGGGATAGGGGAATCTTAAATGCAAGACCTGCTCTGGAAGAGGTTTTAGTCGAATCTAGAAAACAAGCAGCTGTTAAAGAAGGGATAATTAGTATGACATAAAAATATTACAGGATAACTATAGGAATGAATCAGAGGAGGTTACAAAAGATGAGAGAGCAGATAAGCAATTCACAAGGAAATAATGGGACAACATACATATGGCTCCCAGGCATGCAGCAAAATCTAGAAGATTTGGGACTTTTGCTTGAATGTATTTATTTAACATTTGTTTACTGGGAAAGTCCAACTGGACACAGGTCCTTTTTCAGCGAAGGCCCGGAGAGAAAAGCTCCAATTATAAGTAGTAACAATTGCATACCACAGTAAGCATCTATAAGTTCATACAATTAAAGTAATTAAGAAAAGCACATTTTTATACAGATAATAACTCAATTAGAATAGAACAAGATGATTTGTTATGAAAGGTAAGCATGTATAGATGGTGAAGTACATAGAAAAAATAGTAAATAAAAATACTTGGAGAAATTCACAATGCATATGTACAGAGCTAAATGCTGGAAACATACTACTGTCTATGCTAGAAACTTGCTGCTGGAAATGAGGGAACATAATATTCTCTATGCTAGATACATACTATTGTTTAGAGGTGAGTAAGTTTGATTCATGCATGATTCTGCACAGTTCAGAGAAATGGAGAGTAGGAGTTATTTTAATGAATGAATGCTTGTGTGTAGGTGCAATAGATGACACTAGCTGAGTAGACTTTGGATAATGAAGCTGAATAGTAGTATTAGGTCACTAGTGCAGAGAACGGGGTTAGCCGGGATGGTTATAAGGGCAAAGCCATGTGTCTATTAAATGTGATTTTAGTAGGATTTTAAACTGTGTCATAGAGTTACTACTGGTTATAGTAGATGGGATGTCGTTCCAAGTTTCGGAAGTATAACAGGAGAAGAGTGATTCCTCAGGCAAGTTATTGGCTTTTGTGATATCTAGGAGGAGTTTGCTACTTGAGGAAAGGGTTCTAGAGGAGGTGTATTGTCTTATAAGATTTTGGAGAGCTGGGGTATTATCTGGTTTCTGTAGAAGCTTAAAGGCAAATGTTAGTTGGTTGAAGTGAAGTAGCTGGGGAAGTTCTAACCAGTTGAGTTGTTTAAGTGATATACAGTGGTGAGTTTTGTATGGGGTATCTGTTGCAAATTTGGCTACTTTATTGTAACAAGTATTTAATTTAGAGAGGTCAGCTTTGTGTCGGTTGGTTATTACAGGGGAAGCATATAGGAGGGTTGAGAGGAGGTGTGTACAGGCAATAGTAGCTTTAGTACTGACAGTTAAAAATTACTTATTCCTGTATAACAGACCAAGTTTTTGTGGACCTTTTTTATGACTGAGTGATGTGGATGTCAAATTTTAGGTTACTGTCGATTTTGACTACTAACAGTTTGGTGTGAGTGGTTGGAAGGATGGTAGTTTGGTTTTTGGAGTGGATAATAAAGGACTGGGGGGAAAGTGGGAGTTGTGGTTGGGTAGAAGAGAAATAGTTTAGTTTTGTTGGGGTTTAGTATAAGTTGGGAAACAGTGAGCCAATTTTCCACAGACAGAAAGGAATCTTGAGTTTTGGTATGCACGTCTTGCAGGGGAGGAGACTGAACATATTAGAGTTGAGTCGTCTGCGTATTGTATTACTGATGCATGAAGTGTGATGGTGTGGAGCTGGTTGCATATATTTTTATACCCCAAGCAGACGCCAAATAATTTTATATAAGTAGATGGCAAATATTGGAGGTAACTCTGAACATATGTTTTGAGTGTGTAACGAGTTAGCACACTTCAAAAATTCCCAACAGAGTGCTCTGTCAGAAATACTAGGCAAGCAAATGGGTGTATCTAAAGAATTTTTGTTTTTTGAGCTGGGATACAAGATTTGAATTGCTTAGAAACAGTTAAGTCCTGCCAAGTTTAATTCTGGTGGCTGCCAAAAAAAGCAATTACTAGAAAATGGAAATCAAAGTCTAAATCAACTGTATTTGAAGTATTGCATATTGTAACAGAAATAAAAGAACTGGAAGTGGGATCTTTAGAAAAAGAGTTGGAGCAAATGACATGGAAACTGAGAAGAATACATGCAAAATAATGTTTTGGAGGAGGAATGAGACTTAAAAGAAGGCAGGAACTGAACAATTTATGTAATATTAGACTGATGATAGTTATACCAAAAAAAACATATGTGATGTACAAGTTTGTAACTGAGAACATGTTAATATGTTTTTTTCCTGGCATAAATGCATGTGTTCCTAATTGTTAAGTAACAATTCAGTACACTTGTTAAAAAATCTGGAGTGGAAGCCTGTGCCTTCCACATGTCCTAGTATTATTTGTGACCTCTAATTTAGGAGCTCCACTAAGCCTTGATAAGATGTCTTTGTTCTTCTAGTACAACAGGAATATCCAAGACCTTTAATTTTATGAACTGGAGTCTTTATCACAGTCGCAGAATTTGTACGACCCAAGCCTCTTATTTTAGTGTGTTATGTTTTCCCACTTTTCAGAAATGGTCACAGGGGATCCCCTTATTTTTGAGTTATGAGTAGGAGGTTTGGGGTTGGCATAGGATTTGAAGGGTAGTGGAAGGGAGGAACAGGTACAGAGTCATAAATTTCCCTTGAAGTATCTTGGTCCTGGTGGTCCCTAGACTTCCTTTTTGGTCAGGCAGCCTTTTCCTCCTAAATGAAATGTCTTCTCATTAGGTTATTTTCCTTCATCCTGCCTCTGGTGGAAGGGCAAACTTTCTGTATGTTAATTCCTACGGAAACAGCTGTTTCACTGACTCCATAGTCTTCTCATTTACCTCGTTTCTTAAACACTTGATCAGCAGGGGGTTCAGACAGCAGCCCCTTACTTAATGCAGTATCTGAGCCTTCACATGCTCTGACATGCACAGCAGAGAACTCAGGCTTTGGTAATGTACAACCAACCCTGAAGTTTCTGCCCTGTACAATGCATCTACTGCATCATGGCCACATTTGATGCAATACTTACCAATCTGGGAGCAGAAATTGCAACAATCTAACATTTTGGTCTTCGCTCTTCTTTGCCTTTTCCTTGAGATGGGATAAGATAGTCTCTTGGAACTTTAGCATAAGAGCCTAGAAATTCAGAGCCATGAAGCCCAGAGTAGCAGAGATGTAAGCTTTCTTCACCAATCAGTAAAGCACTCTGCTTTGTTATTAGGGACTGGGTGTTTGGTTGGAGCTCAAGAAGAGTCTTGCTTTCTATGGACACCATAGCTGGAGCAACAGTGGGATTCTCTTACAGGATACCACAACACTACTGAAAGGTCAGGTTTCCTATGAGTAAGGGGTTGGGAATCTGATTCCAATGATATAGGGGTGAATGCATACTACAAAACTTCAATAATGTATGTATAAAATAATGGTTTAGACACCGTTAGTCCCAGAAGTTCTCTGCATCATTTCTGGCATTTTAGTAATAATTAGCTTCCCACCTGAAGAAGCCCTTCACTCTACTGAGATTGTCTTCAAATGAAAAATCCTCTGGTGGGTTGGCAGAGGATTAGCTGTCCTTGGTATCAGACATGCATGGAAGAGAAAGACATCTGATCATTAGCAGACTGCTTTAGACATGATAAAGCCTTCAACATAAATTGATGAAATAAGTGCTTAGTGCATTTCATTAATGATGCAATTGATTCTGTTTCTCTGATCTAACTACTGTTAATTTGATTTGTTCTTCACACTGAATTTCATTAGGGCTGTGCTGGACAGGTTCCAGGAATGAGCTCTACTTTCTCACGTTTGTTCCCTAGTAGATGCTCTATCAACCCTATCCTTTTCAGAGTGGCTAGGTACAGTTTCTTGCAAGGCAGGTTATGCTTGACACTGTCATGCTGTCCCACACAGTAGAAACTTGTAGTTATGGCATGAAAAGTGGGTTGATGGTCAGAAGAATGCAAATTTACCATTTGTTATGGAAGTGAAGTAGAAGTGGATGATTCAGTTAACTGCACATCTAGAAAGTGGGTGGGCAATGGTAGAAGAAACTGCTAAATTAAAATCTTAAGATGCTTCTACATGATCCACCCATCAGTTCAAGGCAGAAAGGGACTGCATGGATAATACAGGCACTGTCCATTTTTGATATCAGTAGTGTAAGAATGCTAGAAGGTGCAGCTAAGGAATATGGGCAATCTGATGTCGAATATCAGTGATAACAGTTGGGAGACGTTCTAAAGTATAGACCTAATACAAGAAGCACCTCAGACTACAGTCAGCAGCTCTACATACATATGAACATTTAAAGAAAAGCCTGCATTTTTTTTTCTGTTCCACTATATTATTTCTCACACAACCTGAAACTAGATAAAAACACAGGTGGATTTTCAAAGAAAACCGGGCGTATTAATTGTGGACTGGGACATCCCTAATGGTTCAGGAGCCTTTTTAAAAACAGAATGTGAGATTGTAAACTTTGCTGTGAAAACATACCATGGATATAGTTTACAAATTAAACACTTGTAGTACACACTGCATGACCTGCCAGTGGAAAATAAATGTGGTGCATCTCATCTCTTACAATTCCTGCACTGCCATTCAAAAACTCCAATATGATTACAAGCTCTATGAGGCAGCATGGTGCAAATATGTGTTACACATGCTTACTATGAGCAAATTCACATCTGCTGCAGTTATGAGTGCTCAAACCCTTCCACCAATGGCACCATGGCAGCCTCAAGAAACTTGCTTTGCTCCTGTCTGATGATGTTATAGCCTCCATAATGTATAATTATAAAAATACAGTTGTGTACACTTACCATAAATGTAGATGTTTGAGTGTATTCACTGTTGCAGTCATTACATTTGGGTAATCCTGCTGGGGCAAGAAAAACTGAAGGAAATGGTGTCAGCGGCATCTTTTATACCCCCTGACGTTAGGGAAGGGGCGACAGCAACCGATGCATGACCCAAGACTTTGGAATTCAGGCCGACTGAGGGCAAACTGCCAGCAGGATTACCCAAATGTAATGACTGCAACAATGAAACACGAAAAACATCTGCAAGATGGTATACATGATTTACCTCCCAGTCTCCAAGACATGAAAAGAAAACCATCTTTCTATTGCATCATCCTTGTGTATGCTCAATGCATGTTATGTAGAGTGAGCTTTCCTTGTACCCTTTACAGTAAGCAAACCATTTTGTGTTAGCCAATGTTGTCTTCCCTCAATGCCTGATCTTGTACAGCATGAGAAGTCTTCATATCTCTGGTAATTAAGTCGTACTACTGCCAGTATAGCATACTACATCAATACTACACATCCATAACACAACAGTGCTGTGAAAATAGGGTGCAAAGGCACATTCTATCCTCTTAAAAAAAACAGCCTTGGAAACAATACTTACTGTATGAGATGAGGCATGTGAGGTTGGAGTGGGGAGGTCACTAGACATGGAAGTAGGAAGGTAGCAGCTACCATAAAATCTGCTGTTTATCACTTTGTGGGTCACAAATCGTGACGAGCATGGACTACATCACTACAACAGTTTCTATTTAACATGATTGGGATTGGCATAAAGACATGGGTAGCAAATAGACTATGTTCCTGATGTCTTGTAAAAAAAAAAGGTCATGCTATGTAACAGAAAACTGCAATAATACCAGGACTTTGTCTATGAACTTGACCTGTATGTATCAAGCTGCAGGTGTCTATGAAAACTGACATACAGTATCACGCACTGACATTATGTATTTGCATGCCTCCATCTCAATTCCGTGCATCAGTAGCATGCAGAGCATCAAGTGGCTTTCATAAATAATAAAGCTCTTACTTAACATCTGCTTTGTGAATCCACCCAACCAGGACACTAACAACTTCAACGGCAAATAACTCCAAAAGGGTAAAACTGGTACCATGCATTTTTTTATATTGAATTAGTAGGAAATATATTTAGGTTCTCATCTTGTTCTGTCTGCAATTAAATTCTGACTTCACATTTTTACAAAACCTTCCTTAAATGTCCCACAGTCTAAATTAAAATTTATACTAAAGTATTTCCTTGATATCTTTATGAAGAAATATAAAATACACACACACACACACACACACACACACACACACACACACACACACACAGCATAGTTCTGAAAATGAAAAAAAGATACTGCTTCTAGCCGCAGACCTAGTAAGCATTTTTTTTAACTTCGTTTTCCTATTGTGGCAATTTAGTCTTTTGCTGGCATTAACTGCAAACTTACACTGACAAACATTTTTTTTTTGCACACCCACTAGTGGTTAAACAAGGATTCATGCACAGAAAAAGACTGCATTCTCATTTATAAAAGGTTATGATATTTTCTATGATTTCAAAGACAGTCCCAGGGCAGCAAGACACCTTTCTGTTCCAGTTAGTCACAAGATGACATATACACAGAAAAACATGAAAAGCTCAATGAACCTAGCTACAAGATTAGCAACCCACTGCTCTATAAAATTCATGGCAATTTAATACATAACAGTAATTACTTCAGTAAAAGAATCATGCTTGTATCTTGTCAGGAATTAATACTGGATGATTTTTTATTACACGCATTTTGTAATCAAAATAAAATCTGTCTGTGGCAAAATCTATTTAGGTCCTTGAAATTCAAGGTGTCTAAATTACAATGAACATTGAAGTCAAATAAGAAATCAAATAAATCATAAACACATTCTGACTAAAAAATGCAGATGCACAAAAATGTAATCTTTAAAGAGCAGGAGAGACACCATATCTTAGCACTGCATTTCATTTCCATATTAATACAGATGATGGCATTGTAGTTTATTCCATAAAATAGGGAGTCTGCTTTGGGTTTTTGATGTGTTACCTTCTCTTATCTTTCTATGTTGTCATTATGTTGTCATTATGCCTACTTCATCTGAGTGATGTCATAGAGAGTATTAGCCAGAATGTTGCATAGAGTAGCAGAATATTCTAAGTAAACAAAATATTTTTTTTTCTACAGATGTAAAATCATGTATTTATGTCATGGTTCTAATACAGCACTATCTTGTATCGTAAATTATACAGTCGTCATCATCATCAATCCCATTTTTACATGGATAGGGATGTCACATCAACATTAGTCGATGTGACCAGATCACCTAGAGCCAAGGCAGTCTGTTAGCAAGATTAAGCTAATAATGTATGTTTACAGGAAGTGCAGACCTCTGTTATGGCTGCAGTTTCCACAGGAATCAAATAGCTTAAGTACCTTATTGAAGCTGAGAAGTCTGGGTAACAAAATTTCACGATTGTTCCGTTACATACTTCACTACCCGTGATGTCATATGGGGCAGGATTCATCTCTAAGAATACTGAACCAGACCACCTTTACTAATAAATTAAAAAAAAAAATAAAAAATCTGCTGTAGAAAAGTATAGTCTGACTTTTTATATGATACGAGGGTAAGTGTGCAATGACAATCTTCCCATATCACAAGCCCAATGTTCATCCTTCTATTTGCTGTGAAAAAACGTCACATGTTTTTTAAGGACAGTTGACACAGGCCACTTTTACAGGGAAGCATGGAAAGGCAGACAACTTAAAATGCTGTGGAAGAACTTGCACTTAAGTTCACATTTGAAATTTATCCCCAAATTTCTCACAAGAATATGGAAGATGAACAACATTTTACAAAGCAGTTAGAGATGCAGAGAGATTTTGCTTTTTGCTACTAATTATACATGCATTTTTGCTCAGTCTCATTTATTTTTAAACTACCAAATTCCTCCAACTTAAAAAATGTCTGTTGCTGAATTTGTCATAAAATATACATACATGTGTATATGTACATGTATATATATATATATATATATATATATATATATATATATATATATATATATATGTGTGTGTGTGTGTGTGGATCCCCTTCAGAAGCTCGAAGTTTCAAAGCTTCGAACTTGAAAAGGCTGAGACCATAAGACAGAAGTTTTGAAACTTCAAACGTTTTGAATGGAGATCGCTGTACAGTGCAGAATGGGAAATGTACCATTTTCCTCACACTAGTGTGATCTCAGAATTAGTACATTTATTTAGCAGGGGGTGTGGGGGTGAAGGAAAATGTAAAAAAAAAAAAAAAAAAAAAATTTTATTATGTTTTCGAAGTTTCAAAACGTTTATCTTATGGTCTCGGCCTTTTGAAGTTCGAAGTTTTGAAACTTCAAGCTTCTGAAGTACATCAGTGTGTGTGTGTGTGTGTGTGTGTGTGACTGCAAAATCACTCCTGCTGTGGTGCCCATGTCCCTCCTAGACAGAGGACATCATTATTAACTACCACAGACCCTTGCCTCTGTGAACTTTACTCACCTAACCACCGACAATTGGGGCAATTCGGGATAAATATGGCTAGATGTATAAGGACTCTAGGGCAGTTAGCCTAGTAACCTTCTCTGAACTTATGAACCTATATGTGGGTCCACTGCATACTGTCAGCTGCAAACACTGTCAACATTTAGGAGAGATGTAAGAACTAGTTGAAAGGATTACTAATTAGTGCTACAGTCAAATCACATACCACTTACAATATAGCACATTGCTTTGTACTTTCCTTTGGTCATAAATGTGTGACCATGGAGTTAATACATTAAAGTAAGGGTGGAGTGGGGGGTCTACCTACCTCCAACAAAAATGCATGTGTGAGAGTTATTTCAGTACACTGAAACAAGTCCACTGGCAGAAATGCTTGCAAATGGTTCTGCATTGTTTACTATAATATATATACTGTAATGAAATTAGAAAATGTGAACTGCTCTGAGGAAGACAAGGGAAATATAAAGCTGCCTGTATATGTCATAAGAGTAGGCTCAGGTTTGGTACTGTAATTATAACAAAAGGAAGCCTATGCAATCTGCTTTTGTGGTCAGCTATACTTGTATTTGTCAGTTTATGAGGCGCATGGCAAAGAGAGAGGTGGCGAAGGCTAAGGATAAGGCATATAGAGAGTTGTATGAGAGATTGGACACTAAAGAGGGAGAAAAGGACCTGTACCGATTGGCTAGACAGAGGGACAGAGCTGGGAAAGATGTGCAGCAGGTAAGGGTGATAAAGGACAGTGAGCGAAACGTACTCACAAGTGAGGAGAGTGTGTTGAGTAGATGGAAAAAGTACTTTGAAGGGCTGATGAATGAAGAGAATGAGAGAGAGAGAAGGTTGGATGATGTGGGGATAATGAATCAGGAAGTGAAGCAGATTAGCAAGGAGGAAGTAAGGACAGCTATGAAGAGGATGAAGAATGGAAAGGCTGTTGGCCCAGATGACATACCAGTGGAAGCATGGAGGTGCTTAGGAGAAATGGCAGTGGAATTTTTAACCAGATCGTTTAATGAAATTTTGGAAAGTCAGAGGATGCCTGAGGAGTGGAGAAAAAGTGTTTTGGTACCTATCTTTAAGAATAAGGGTGATGTGCAGAGCTGCATTAACTACAGAGGGATAAAACTGATCAGTCACAGCTTGAAGTTATAGAAAAGAGAAGTGGAAGCTAGGTTAAGAAGGGAGGTGATGATTAGTGATCAGCAGTATGGTTTCATGCCAGGAAAGAGCACTACAGATGCAATATTTGCTCTGAGAGTGTTGTTGGAGAAATACAGAGAAGGTCAGAAGGAGTTGCATTGTGTCTTTGTGGACTTAGAGAAAGCATATGACAGGGTGCCTAGAGAGGAGTTGTGGTATTGTATGAGAAAGTCGGGAGTTGCAGAGAAGTATGTAAGAGTGGTACAGGATATGTACAAGGGTAGTGTGACATTGGTGAGGACTGCGGTGGGAGTGACAGATACGTTTAAGGTGGAGGTGGGATTACATCAAGGATCAGCTCTGAACCCTTTCTTATTTGCAGTGGTGATGGACAGGTTGACAGATGAGATTAGACAGGAGGCCCCGTGGACTATGATGTTTGCAGATGACATTGTGATATGTAGTGAGAGTAGGGACCAGGTTGAGAAGACCCTGGAGAGGTGGAGATATGCTTTAGAGAAGAATGAAGGTCAGCAGGGCTAAAACAGAATATATGTGTGTAAATGAGAGGGAGGGTAGAGGAATGGTGAGGATGCAGGGAGTAGAGTTGGTAAAGGTGGATGAGTTTAAGTACTCGGAATCAACAGTTCAGAGTAATGGTGAGTGTGGAAGAGAGGTGAAGAAGAGAGTACAGGCAGGGTGGAATGAGTGGAGAAGAGTGTCAGGAGTGATTTGTGACAGACGGGTACCAATAAGAGTGAAAGGGAAGGTCTACAAGAGGGTAGTGAAACCAGCTATGTTATATGGGTTGGAGAGGGTAGCATTGTCGAAAAGGCAGGAGTCAGAGCTGGATGTGGCAGAGTTAAAGATGTTAAGATTTGCACTGGGTGTGACTAGGATGGACAGGATTAGGAATCAGTATATTAGAGGGTCAGCTCAGGTTGGACAGTTTGGAGACAAAGCAAGAGAGGCGAGATTGCATTGGTTTGGACATGTGCTGAGAAAGGATGCTGGGTATATTGGGAAAAGGATGCTAAGGATGGAGCTACCAGGTAAGAGCAAAAGAGGAAGGCCTAAGATAAGGTTTATGGATGTGGTGAGAGAGGACATGCAGGCGGTTGGTGTGAAAGAGCATGATGCAGAGGACAGGAAGAAATGGAAACAGATGATCCGCTGTGGCGACCCCTAACAGGAACAGCCGAAAGAAGATGATGATGACCACACAAAGGGTGAACATTGTCTTGAGAAATGTTAAAGTGCTGCAGTAACAAAAAATAAAGTAATCCAACCAAGAATCCAAAAGGAAGAGGTAGGAGTGAAACCAAGATCCCTTTGTCATCAGAAAAGAAAAGAAAAGAAAAGAATATTGGTTTCACTTCTACCTCCTTCTTTTGGATTCTTAAAATGCTGTCGCAAATTGTTGCATTTAGGCTATACAACACTGTGTAAGGTGGTAATGCAGTAATCATAAAAAGAAAGCTGTTAGGGTTGATTTTTCAGATGGATATGATTTGGTAAAGTGAATATTAAAAAGACATCAATACTTATGTAATAACATGTTTGACGCAGTGAGGGTTGATGATATTGCACTTCGACAACTGATGACAAAGTGTATATACATTTATGTATGTAATCAATGTATTATCAAAATTATAAAATGGTCTCTATTCTTTTGCAGTTTCAGTTTTACGTGTTACAATGTGCACATGATAATTATGTTTAGTGGAGTATTTCAATGTGAAATGATTATCTGCCCGTTTTAAATAACTGTTTTGCAGTGCAAACACCTTTAAATTGTTTGGGATTTTGGTATGAAACTTTCAGGGTAGTCATTTTAGCAACACTTCTGAAAAAGTGTTGTGTGTTGTTGAACAACTCCATTTATAAATGTTATCTCACAGTTTTTGTAAATCATGTTTTGCATCCAGGTTTTGTAAATTCGGTGTCAACGTTTATGCAGTGGTAGTCCACACATAGTGTATGAAAATCTACATTTTGGCAGAGTTATAGGAGTTTGCTGAAAATTTTGTTAAAAAAGATGTTGACAGTGTTTTGCCCATTTTAACTCTTTTTTGTGTTGGGCAACAACTTTTAACAATGCAGACGTTTGGTAAGAAATGCCACTGGAAGTCAGTTTAGGGACCTTTCTGCCTAACTGTAGTGTGCTGTTGTGCAATTTCATTTGTAAAAATTATGCTGTGATTAACTTTAACAAATCATGTTTTAAATTCATGTTGTACAAATTAGATGACAGTGACCCACAGAAGGTACATTGAAATCTTGAGCTTGGCAGGTCAATGTTTGCTAAAGCTAATGGTCATTAATCTAAAATAATGTTAAGTATATTATGTCATGTTTTGATACACAATCCAGAATATGTTTACATGATGCATTAACAATGCATATTCTAACTTTGGAACAGCTCAATGATACACCCAGCCATGTGCCAAACTCTAATTAATTATTTAATTAACTTACTAACTAACTGTCTTACTCAGACTGGCTTCCTCATGTGTATGAATAAGTAATGGCTCTTCCTCTACAAGTCAATAACATTTTTTTAAATGATTCCTTCAACATTACACAACCTGCAAATGCGTGCCTTCCCTAAACTTTACCACATACTAGTTTGAACACAAACTGAATATTAACTGCAGCAATAATTAAAGTGAAATGTCTCAGAAAAGGACTTGGTAGTCATCTCTCACTACAGCTGTGCAGCTGTAATACGTACAAATATATACAGACATGTTTTATGTGAAGATACATACACTCACATATGTGGGTGTATGTGTGTGCACATGCACATGTCTACAACAAAGCATAAGGGTGTGTGTACATGACAGACAATTCCATTCTCCAAGGGGTACTGTACAGCACAAGTCATTTGGGGCTTATACGTCACAACATCCCTGGTAATACCTATGCCATGCATACCCCCAAGTTCTTTGAAATTTATATCTAATAGTTTATGTATGACACTTAGATGTCTTAACAAAGCATTTTAATGCAAAATATTACCTCTGCTGACTTTAACTGATAGCTGTGCAAACTGGAATTTTGAAATAAAATTTTCAGCTAAACGTCGAACCGATCCCTCAGTCAAACTGGTACTGGCTAGTGCACACCTCCATTTGTAAACATGTAATAGTACTACACAAGACCCCAAGCAGTAGTCCTTCATATACTATTAACTTTCTGAAATAGGATTTTGGAGTTAGCAGAAAATCATTGCAGAATCACTCTTTTTCAGTAATAAATAAAGTTTAACTCTAGTACGCAGTCACAATAACTGTGGACTGATGATTAACAGGAACATTGCTGCAAGAAGTCAAATGTTTGACTTGGAAATAAACAGATACAGGTAATTACTGTCCGGCCTGCTAAGTAATGGAAGGTGAATGACACCAGACAAAGAGACAAACATCAGTAACACAATGCTTCACAAACATGCATTGTATAGTGTAACAAAAGTAAGCATTTTGGAGATCACTCCTAGAACTGAAAGACACATACATGTAGGCAGCATTGCCCCTGACATCCCGTAAACACACACTATCTTTGTTGTGTTGTTTTGGTGTACTTGTTGCAAATTCAGCAATATTCACAAGGGTAATCTTTTTGACGTCAGCTGCCAAGAAGTGAAAAGACACACATATGTAAGCAGTAATGTACAACCACATATTTCTTCTTAAACTGTTTTATCTCATCGTATGCATGTCATTACTTAATTGGATTTCTGTAGTAATTATAGTCTGTTTACTGCTACATTAACATGTGTTTGTATTTTTTGCAGTGTTTTACTTTTATTTACAGTACCTCAAATTCATCTCGTAGGTGAAACAATGCCTAGCATAGGAGATTTAGTACATATGGATATACATGTGCATGTGTTGTGTGTATGTTTGTGTTCATGTATAATTTGACTTATGAGTAGACTGTCTGATTTTTTATATGTTCTTGCCATGGAGATGGTTGCTCTTTTCTACGTGTTATTCAGTTTCTGTCCCTTCAGGCAATGTTTCACTTCCTGTTTGTGAGGACTGTCCTTTCACTTCCATAAGCCGGATACTTTTTACCTTTTTCTGATAACTTTTACTGTTCTCGATAAGGTAATATACTTAAATTTGAGTCTTCATTGGTTTAACATCTGTAAAGTTTGTTTAAGTTTTGTCACAATCGATTTCAATTTCATTTTATTTCATTTTCTCATTTTTATGCACACTTAGTAATGTAGCTGAGCTAGAGTGCATATCTGGTGTTTAATGTAATTTTTTATTGAATTATTTTTCAAGTCCTACAATTAAGGTGGTGCGGGGGAGTGGAGCCCACCTGCCCTCTTTAGTAGCAGGTGCTTACCCTAACCCTAATGCTGCCCCTTCCCCCATCCCTAACCCAACACCTTAATGTCATTAAAACCTTCCTGTAACACTGCCACTAATGAGACAAATGTAAGGATAGTCTCACAGAAATTTTTTGTTTTAATATTGGGAGAGGAAATAGTTTTTCTTTTTCAATATTATTCATTTTGGGTTTTTTTTCTTTCCACTATTGTATATGATCAAATTTATTTTGTTGGTGTTTTACATTCAACATTATGTCAGTTTGGTCATAGACAACAAACCTATTATACACACACACATATACATCTACATTAGATTATCGAAGTTCTGAAACTTCAAAATTCATATGGCTGAGACCATATGATCAAAGTTTCGGAACTTCAAGTATCAACATAAATAAATAAACAAAAACATTCTATTTTTAACATTTTTGCAGGGGGGCATGCCCCTCTGCACCCTCCACACCCCCTGCAAATTAAGTATACCAACTCCAAGATTGAACTACATTGCAGAAAAGGGTACACTTCCTGTTCCACGCTGTACTGCGATCTCCATTGAACATGTTCTAAGTATAAAAACTTCGATCATATGGTCCCTGTGATGAAAGGGGATACTGCCAGCACAGCTAACTGGAATTTTGTAAATAATTATATGTCATTGATAAATACTGAAATGATTTACAAAAGATGCTTGTGTTACAAACGTATTAGAACTGTATGTCATGTGTATATCAAACTGCTTGTATAGATGTGTGTGCAAATAAGGTATTTGTAGAGTGCTGTGTTTGAAATGTAACCAGTGTGCGCCCTACTGGAAGAAAACAGAAATGTACCTGCACAAATGTATATGCTTAACAGAGGAAATTGAAGGGTTAGCCTCAGTCCAGCCAACTTCAGAAAAATATCTGAAATTAAATTACTTTTTTAGGATGCAATAAAGAGGCTATCTCTCAAGTTTTCAATGCAGCTAGAGACACAAGGTCTGTACTAGGAAGCTTTCTGTATTGTCCTTGGAGTGAAGTAATTGCTACTTTTGAAGCATGAAGAATTGCAATTGTTTTATGACTTCCAGCATCTGCCAAAAATCTGAGGAAACACCCTTATCTGTATATTTTACAGGTAGATGTTAAATGCTGCTAGCTTCTAACAATGGGGATTTTGGCCTGGGAGCTAGAAGTCAAATGACCAGAAATTATGTCATTCTGCAAGCTACTCTAGCAGTAATATTTTAGATATTAATTTGAAAAGTCTCTTAGTGAGAGAGAGCATTCTGCATTATGTCTTGGACCCGACACCAAGATCAACTTACCACATCTGCCTTGCTCTAATGAAGTAAGTTTCTAGGGAACAGTATAACTCTCTTAGAGTCAGAAATATAATAAAGCTTAGTTTAGATGTTTTTCTTTATTTACGTGAGCCTGTACTGCAATGTTATTTTAAATACTTCCTGTGGTTTTGAACTCTGATGTCACTGTAAAAATATATTTAGTATTGATTGTTCATTTATTATTTATTATTAAATATATTTAAACCTTTCATTGCGGCTGATCTGTGTAGATATATTTATGTTTTGAGAGTACTTGCATATTTACTTGGTGACACTGTGTGGGCCACTCCTATGAGCCTTGCTCTTGGTCAAACATTTATATTAGTATTAATATTACACAGTAAGTTTGGACACCCTTTGTTAAGGGCCTTAAAGTAGCTGATAAGGGGTGACTAGTGGCAGTGCAAAATACCTTATAATCTGGGCAGAAGGTGGCATAGCTAGTAAAACTGTGCCAGCCTTTTCCAGGTGTGTGTGTGTTTGTGTAAATCAAACCTTAAAGAGTGTGTGTGCAGCTACTTGGGCAAGGACACGAAGCACTGGTTGGACAGAGAGAGGTCTGGAAGTTCTGGCTTGGTCACTCAGCTGAGATCTTAAATCTATAGCTATGCCAGTGGGGAGTCTTACTGGGGATCTGGAGGAAGAGGGAGAAACCAGCCTCAGACTGACTGTGGTCTCTGTGTGCTCTTAAGGGAAACTGCACTTGATGCAGAGAGCTGCATCTGGAAATACTGTGCATGTGTACTTGCCATCCTCCCCATGAACATCCCCCACTGTTGACAGTGATGAGGACTGAGGCTCCTTGATTACTGGTTGGCAGTGGTGGGTTGACCATATGACTTTCGAAGTTTTGAAACTTCGATAATCTGATAGGGATCCACATATATTTTATATATATATATATATATATATATATATATATATATATATATATATATATATATATATATATATATATATATAAACAGCAACAAAAATCTCCAGCACAGCAATATAATCCAAAAGAAATCCACGTTAGAAATAAAATGCAAATGGATACAAGTGGATATAAGTGAAACGATTTATTGACCTAGGCAGAAAGTGGATCACAAAACAATAGACCAGTTTCACCACATGGCGTCATCAGTGCTCACAGGTAACGGCAACAATGCAACTCTTAAAGGCTCAATTTAAAGGTATAGTCACCCCAACACATACATTTACACAATGAACCTCAAATGGAAAAACTATAAATGAAAAATAACATTTCAAATGGACCAGCTACCCGGCAGTGTAAACCTTGGCTCAAGATGAAGGTCGTTGCTGAAGTGACAACCCGACCCCATGTGCAAAATGGGAAAAGGGGGCTGAGGATGGATGGATGGACATGTTCCAAACATACTACTAAAGGCTAAACAAAACCTCCTAAATATATTCATTCAACCCTGGTTTAAACATTGCATCCAGGTTAATAATAAACATCTTCTCCTTCCTCAATAAAATGGCATGTTTATGCTGGTTAGAAAGACCCTCCTTCACTCACCACCATATCTATACTGACAAAAACAAAATGAGCAGTGGTATGATCTACTGTATGTTTATATAAAGTGCTTCTAGAGCATTTACAATGGATATCACTGAGATGTATAACACAATCCTCTGTTTAAAGGGTCTAGAAGTTTGTCCTACATGGAAAGCACCACAATGGAAATATGGCTAAATAAATGACCCACTTGGTGGTACACATAAGCAACTATCTAATATTAAACACTCTAGATGTGTTAACTGAAGTAAATTACTTTGTTCTGGACACTATCTTGCAATAAATGCAATTGCCACAATATGTA